>NC_141021.1:43857500-44037500 GCF_052040795.2 Danio rerio | reverse complement strand
GCCTACAAAGTTTTTAATTACATTTTTTATTTTAGTCTCAGTTATTTTAGTACTTAACGTTCAACTAAAATATTTAAATTAGTTTAAATAAAGTAAGATAATATACTGTACAATTCGGATTGATTGATTTTTAAAGGCAAATTCACTGATTCTAATACTAATTTTATTTATTTTATTAAATCATGGGCAGTTTGCATTTCTGTGTCGAGTTTGCATGTTTTCCCAGTGCAAAAAAAAAAAAAAAAAAAATGTGGTATAGATGAATTGGGTAGGCTAAATTTTCCATAGTGTATGTGTGTAAATGAGTGTGTGTGTATATTTCCCATGGTTTGCAGCTGGAAGGGCATCCGCTGCGTAAAACATATGCTGGATAAATTGGCAGCCCTGGGACTAAGCTGAAAAAAAAATGAATGAAAGAATGAATTATTTGAGTTTGATTTCCTGTCAATTTTAGAGTAAAACCACTTTAGAAAAAGACAGGTCGGTAGTAGAGCTGCACAATTGTAAAAAGATCATGATCTCGATTCGACCCCAAAGACGATCTTAATTCAGCATTTCTACAATTCTGTCAATTATATAGCAATGGTGGCCACACAAGTCTTCACATTGTTTTACATACATTGTTCAGCAACGTGGAAACCTCCAAATGGTGTTAAAAGAGTCACATGCTATATTTATAAGATATAATTCACCCCAAAAATGTAATTTCTGTCTTCATGTTATGTATTTGCGACCACAAAATCACACGTGACTTGAGCTGACCGTCAGCTGTCACCAGAGAGGGCGGGCGGGCGCACGCGCGCCTCTGAATGAAGTCTACTGTAGTGAACAGAACCTGCATATGCTGTGAATAACAGCTAATAAAGTTGTAAATAACATTCAGTTTGTGACACAGAGTGATCGTTTGGGAGCCGCGCAGGGAACTGAACCTGCTCTTGAAAGTGAAAATGAAACCGAAAGCGCAAACAGTGTTGCCAGATGTAGCTGAAAAAAAGTATCCAAAACCTGCCAAAATGCAAAAATACCCACCCAGTCTTCAATATTCACAAAAATCACGTCAATGACCGATTTTAGGCAGAAAATGACAGATTGTAAGCATATGTCTCAAACACAATAATTCAACATTCCAAGTCTATACAAAATTTAGCAATTTAACCAACAGTAGACCTACACAAAGCCTATTGCTGTTTTACCACATGTTTGAGAATAACAATAATAATAGCACACTCATATTAACCCTAATTTTACATCTACAGAATCGTGAGAAAATCATGATCTTTATTTTAGGCAAAAAAATAAAAAATAAAAATAAATCGCGATTCACATTTTAGCCAGAATCGTGCAGCTCTAGTCGGTAGGATTTTAAATGTTTTAAAATAATCCTATCGTGCCCACCAAGTTGGCACTTATTTCATAAAAAATACAGTATAAAAATGTAAAATTGTGAAATGCTATTGGACTCTAACATTACTGTTAAAAAGTAGTTTATAGTTTAATTTAATAATTTATCCCAGTGATATTAATAGTAAATTTTCAGCTTTATAACTCCAGTCTTCAGAGACACATGATCATTCAGAAATTGCTCTATTATTATTATTATTATTATTATTATTATTATTATTATTATTATTGTTGTTATTGTTATTATTAATGTAATTGTAATAAAAGCAATAATGACTAAAGAAATAATTTTATTTTAAATATTTGAATAAGAAAGCAGTCATTTAATTTTTTTTATAAGAATTTATTTTTTTTAAGAGAATATGAGAATCTTGGTCTATTGGTCCACTTCATTCTTTATACATTTAAGTTTGTCTTTTTCTTTTGTATTAAGTTTGTATTATCTCGGCTAGAATAAAAGTGTTTTTTAATAATAAAAGAAATAAAATAAAATTTAAGGTCAATATTATTAGCACTTTTTAAGCAATATTTTCAAATTTCTACAAAATAAACCACTGTTATGCCCTTTAAGCTGAATACTAGTATTTAAAAAAAAAAATCTACTCAAATATTATTTACTGTCATCATGGCAAAGAAAAAACAAATCAGTTATTAGAAACGAGTTATTAAAACTGTTATCAATGTGTTGGAAAAGAAAATCTGGCTTATAACTCTGACCTCAACTGTATTTGTGCGACCAACACCCTCTAATGCAAAATGTTGTGACTTGGATGTTCCTTAAACAAGATTATTTGTAACAGATTGTGTGACACATTTTTTCCCTTATGCATTTGAGAAGTTTTTTTTTGCCTACTCATGTAATGAAAGTTTGACGTCCTAATTAAAGATATGACATAGAATATGATGCATGAAGGGCACCAACCCACTGTTTTTTTTATAAGTATAATAATTTAAGAAAACATTTTAAAAATCTCCCTCCCTTTCTCTCTCTCTCTGGTAAATGTTTTGTTAGATTATTCCATTTATAAAAGACAGTTGGTTGGTGCCCTTCATGCGTCATATTCTACGTCATTTCTTTGTTGAAAAATTAGGACATCACACTGTCATGACATGACAACTCAAAAAAAAATGTCATCATAACTTCTCAAATGCATAAGGGAAAAAAGGAAACCAAGAAAATGTATAATTTTAATTTAAATGTGTTACACAATCTGATACAAAGAGTCTTGTTTAAGGAACACCTAAGTCATAACGTTTTGCGTTAGAGGGTGTTGGCTGCACAAATATATACTTTTGGACGAACTTAAATGTCTAAAGAATGAGGTGGACCAAGATTCTTCTTATAAAGAGTAATCTGAATGCACTGCAACATAACGTCTTGTTATTAACCAAGGTGGGGCTGCATTCATCAGTCTAAAAAAATGTGGATCTCCCACCAGAGAGACTAATTAAAGTCTAAATACAAAGCTGGTGGATAAATTTACAGCCAAGTTATTTTTAGTTGGCTTATCCTATCATTTTACTTGAAAATATTTTCTATAATAAGATGACAATGTTTTTTAAGTTGATACACTACAAGCATTTATAATTATGACAAAGTGAAGTCATCTGTGGAGACTAACAAGTCTTTTGTTTGTTTTATTTTCTCTCTCTCGCTGTTCAGGTAATCCTAACACTGAATTCTGTTTTTCTGTGTTTCGTTGGTGGATTACGCCAAAGATTATAGAATACACAAGACTTGTCACTCGTATAGTTTTGAATGGGGAAAAGTGTTAATATGGCAAATGAAGCCTCGCTTACTAGTACAGGAGCCAATCTTGATCACTATAGACTGACGTTTTTCTGTAGGAGTTCGCACAGACATGTGCTTTTACGACAGTTTTTGTGATAAACAAACACACTGGATCTCAGCAAATACTTGCTTCACAGACATGAGAAATATAATTAAATAAAGCTATACTATTTAATTAATCAACTATACTTGAAAACGATTTTTTTTGTTTTGTAATCTGTATGAAACAAATGTGAGGTACAGTCTAACACGCACATCACATGACACCAATTACTTAAATGCCCACAAACTAGTAAACAAATAGTCGCTGTCATTTCTGGAGGAGACTCACCATCAACACCAAGTAGTGAATTACTTCAGAAGATCAACGCAATCTGACAAGGCATTATTCAGAGGATGATAACACGGCCATTAGCTCAGGCAACTAGAAAAAATGCTAATATTGTTTGGTTCAAATATTGAGAAACTAAACTAAAGAGACAAGTGTTGTTTAACTTCATTGGTGATTCCAAATATGTAATGTAATCATAAGTTAGGCAAATAGTTTTGGAAAATTTGATGCTTCCCCATTCAGACAGATTGTCCGAGCATACTGCCCGAGAGACGATTCAAAGATGGTCACAGACTTTAATGACTTGCCCTAACTTATTGACGATTTGAAACAATACAATATGGTTGCATTTTATCCAATTCATCCAGGAGTAGTTGTCATAGGAACAAATCAATATAGCATATTTTTTGTGACACTGTACAATAATAATTAATATTTTTACATTACTATGAAGCCAACCTGATTTCACCAAGTATGACATGTTCCTGTTTTAACATCTACGTTGATCGTGGAACAACATTCCAATCAGCCAATCAGAATTAAGGGATACGTTCACTGTTTATGTTACGTTTAGCCTTATGGTTAGGTTTATGCACTTCTACTTGATTGTTAACCAATTACTATTTCACCAGATTTTGCATATAATTTACAGTTGGTTTTAGGGGTAGGGAATAGATTACATTTTCCAACAAAAATTATGTTCCAGAATCAACACAGATGTTATTCTAGGATTGGATCGTACTTGGCAAAACCATGATGTTCTTACTGTAAGGGGTAGGTTTAGGATAAGGTGGGGGTGTTAATAAAATACAATTTAATGGGTAACTTCATAACTAATTTGTAAAATACTTGGTAAAATTTCTGTTTTTACATTACGGTGATGGTTGGGGTAGACATTATTAAAATACAATTTAGAAATTGATGATAGATATTTTCCGGCCGCATACATGTCCATTCTAGCAATAACTTGAGTAGGCTTATTTCAATTAAACATTATTAGACTGTCATTTCAAGTGAAAGTGATACTGAAAGTCTGCGCCCAGCAACTGCTCATATTTTCTTACAATAGTACTGTATTCAATTTGGGAAAATATACAAATTTTGTATTATTATATATTTAAAAAGAATTAGCATTATGGGTAGCACTTTTTCAAAGGGGTTCAAACAGAACATTTTTGCACCCTTTGTTGACTACTAATATACTTTCAAGATACCAATATGGATTACAAATGGATTTTTATATACAAATGCATCATTTTAAAAGTTATTGCCCCAGTTAAGTACAACAATTTCTGAGTGTGAATAATAATATACAGTTGACATCGAAATAAATTACCTTGGTTTATTTTTTTTTTTTTTTTATATTTCCTAAAATATGTATAACAGAGCAAGGAAATTTTCACAGTGTGTCTTATTATATTTTTTCTTCTTGAAAAAGTCTTATTTGTTTTATTTTGGCTAGAATAAAAGCATTTTTTTAGAAACCATTTTAAGGTCAAAATTATTAGCCCCTTTAATTTTTTTGATAGACTACAGAGCAAACCATCTTTATACAATAAATTGCTTAATTACCCTAACCTGCCTAAGTTAACCTAAATAACCCAGTTAAGCCTTTAAATCTGACTTTAAGCTGCATAGAAGTGTCTTGAAAAATATCTAGTAAAATATTATTTACTGTCATCTTGGCAAATATAAAATAAATCAGATATTAGAAATGAGTTATTAAAACTATTGTGTTTAGAAATGTGTTGAAAAAAATCTTCTCTCTATTAAACAAACAGGGGGTCTAATAATTCAGGGGGGCTAAAAATTCTGACTTCATCTATACATGGCCAGAATTCTCATAACAGGAGTCATGCGATGTTAACAAATAATATGCAGGTGATTTAATGCTGCAGGAGATGCAGACCACTTCACAAATATTAAATGTAATTGAACGAGCCAGTTATGACTTAAACCAGGGGATTAGCAAACTTAAAGTACTGTCATGTAAAACATCCACTCTAAAGGCATTCCTGTCAACACTGGGATTTGCAAATGAATATCTTCATAGTATAGCACAAATGTTTTAACATTTTACTAAAATCCATACCAAAAAAAAAAGTGTTCTGTTATTTTTTTAATGAGTGAAATAATTCAGGACACATTTTTATGACAAGAATGCAATTACATTTATTGTGACTTCTAAATGTCCTCATTTGCACTGCGTCCCAGTTCCTCCACACATCCAACCCATTTCAGAGGCAACTACATTGTCTATGTATTCCTTCTACTGCCCTACTTTTTCCCCTTCATCCCTTTCACAGTGCTGCACCCAGCTGCAGTGACAGGTATGAATGTAAGAGAACAGTTGGAACAAAGGGGATTATCATAAAATAAATGCATGTGATGGTACAGTATGGTCTGTGAGAATGTTTTATGGATTATAGAGACAAAGAGATAAAAGGGCATAAAAACAGCTCTGTAAGTATCAGCCTGTTTCACTGCTTTTACTGCTACAGGTATACATAGATCCAAAGCAAAAAATAGATAAGGGCAATGACGAAAGACACTATAAAATTATTAGTAGGTGCATGAGCTCATGCGGTGTCTCCTGAGCATGGGATGATATTTTGGCTGTATCATAATCAGAAACGTGGTTTAACAATTGAGTTTTGTGCTGTGTAAACATGATGAAAATCAGTGTATCAATAAACAGATAAAATTTTGGTCTCTCTGTTGTTTGCTTTGAAGTTGCACATATTTGGTGCATGTACCGTCACAGACTGCAGAACCAGTAGAGCCAGTTGAGCATCAACCAACCCTATACTTCACATGCACCGAATATGAATCACTGTGAAATTAAGAAGTAAAAGTAATATTTTATTTAAATTGTATTATCGTCAGCCTTGCCAGAAGCTAGATTTAATAATAAAACCAAGCAATCATTTTTAAATCAACTGTAGCTCTAGTGATTTAATTCATGTGGATTTCCTCTACAGTTCACCTACATACTAATAGAAGACAGCAAACATAATATGTTTCTATATTGGAAATAGTTAAAGTGCAAACTTTAACTTTTAAGATTTTTGTGGCATAATACAGCAACCCAGACAGTCTATCACTTTAAAAATATTAATGTCACATTTTAGACCTTTTTAATGTTAAAAGGTCTAGAAATATTATGAAGCCATAATGCGATTCAAAAGCATAAATAAACGGGAAAATGAAAACATGAATCACAAAATACGGAAAAATACTAATTCACTGATATTATTTACATAATTTATAGAAAATATAGCAATCTACTGAAGATCACTAGTTGAAACAATACCCATTTTATCTCTAAAACATTTCCACTGCTGTCATTTGAAGAGAGCTGTGTATGTTGTTTTTGTCAGGGAAAAAAAAAGATAATTCTATGATTATTTTTGCATAAATGCAAATAAATGGCAAGTACGTTAATTGATTGTGACAGCAAATGTGATAACTGATGCTGCTATCTATAAATATGAATTAGGTTATTTCAGTTGTGGCTCCAGTTACAAGTCACCAAACAGCAGCACACGATGTATTCATTATTATATTTACAAACTGATATTATATGTATAAAAAATTAAATAATAAATAAATAATAAACAAATAATTAAGTTAATTAAATAATTAATTAACATAAAATGTGACTTCTTTTTTTTAACCTTGTGGTTAAATGAATGTTTGATTAATAACAATAGCCAAGTTGGCTTGACAAATAACAAATAAGCCTAAAAATATACTGAACAAGAACATGTGATATGCACAAGATTTAAACACTTTAAACTTTTAGATTTTGATTCACTGCCTGACTGTTCTTAATTAGCATAACGGCTGTTACACACCGCACACGAGAGCAGCGCAAAAGCAGAGCATTTGCTCCATGAATACTGTACATTGTCCAGCACTGCTAGCACACGATCTGTGCTGATGCGCTGCTTCTGCTTGCAGTATTAACGCTCTAATCTGTTAACATAGACTGCTCCCGTGCGGGGCGTAAAAACAGACTTTACTGTTCCTGTTTGAAAACCTCTCGGTAATCATTTTCATTTTTTTTAAAGGTTACCCAAACACAAAGATTATGGTTTTTTATCACTTCATAAACTACCTCTAGATTCACAAGGTCCTTATTGACCATATTTGAATGGTTGTGAATATTAATGAGCTCAGCTGTGGCAGCTCTCAATGCGTTGTCTCTCTCTCTCTCTCTCTCTCTCTCTCTCTATCAGACACACACACACACACACACACACACACACACACACACACACACACACACACACACACACACACACACACACACACACACACACACACACACACACACACACACACACAGGCTTTATGTCAGTCTTTTTAATTTAATAAATTTGTATTTTTGGAGCTTTGGTGTTGCCGCCTTCGATGAATATTTAATTAGCACCTTTTGCGTTTTTTGGCTGAGCACCCAGTTGAGAGGGACGTGCATGCTTTTGTACAGTTTCTCATAAACTAAGAGTACAACAAATCATTTTTATACAATTCTATTTTCTGAAATAAAAGAAAAAAATAAATAAATACTTCAAGACTGATACAGCAGCCAGAAGAGAGAACAACATCAAATTTACTGTCCTGCCCATAGACGCTGCATTAGAAACACCTCACATAAGCGATAATTCGTTTTTGTAATTTGACGCAAAGATGATACAATACATTTATAAATGCATATAAATGTTCATTTGTTTTATTTTTATATTAAAAACTCTCAAGGATTTAAGAATATGATGACCGTTAAACGCTTTTGAAAAGGGTCCATTTAAACCACCAGAAAGAGTAATACAGGTTAAATTATAATTAAACTTGATGAAAGAGACCACCTGAGATGTACTGTGTTGTGTAGGCAGCCAATAATTATTATCAAAATCTGTGTAAACAGATGATGTTTAATAAAGTCACTCCAGACAAACTGCAGTCAGAGCTGGGGGATAAGGCGCCATGCTTAAACAATATTAAACAATACTTAACAGCTTGCTCCACTTGCAAATGACACTAATCAAGTAAGGATTAAGATATTTTTGTCCAATGTGTGATCAATGAAAAAATTCAATTTTCCTATTGAAGATGTAGTAACAGTATTGATAATGTACAAAATAACCCTGTGTGTAAGATCTTTTAAAATTAAATAATTTTGAATAAATAATTAAAATAATTTTTGAGTCCACCACACACCTGTCAGTGCTTCACCTTTTATCAACAATGGAAAGTGACACCACTGTCTGTGTTTACATAGTTGTGGGGGTTAATTCCACTAATTTTAAGGCAAAGTGTGGTATGTTAAAAGAATTGACAAGATTTTTGGACACGTTTTTTTGTTAGATTAAAGTTATTTTTAAACAATTTACTGTTGTAGAATTAGGAAACTTATTAATTAGAGCTATTATTATTATAAATATATATATATATATATATATATATATATATATATACATATATATATATATATATATATATATATATATATATATATATATATATATATATATATATTATAAACACAATAATAATAATATTAATATTAATAATAATACTATTGCCAAAAGAAAATTAAAATTAAATATTTGGAGAACATAGAAAATATTGTATTGTTATGCTATGTAACATTCTGTGCTCTGAAAATAAGGAACACATTTAATAAATGATAAAAAAAAATCAAACCATTTTTTTTTTTTTTTTTACCTGAAAAAATTATGGTTTTGGCCACCAAATGTACCTGCCATTAAAGAATCACCCATATGGATGTATTTGGTACATTTCTGGACTAGTTTGAAATAGTCTGATGCCCGCTGTTGATAGCTTAACCAAGATTTCATCCAAAATATCTTCGGAAGATGAGGAGAGGTCTCAGGGGTTTGGATTGACTTTGAAGTAAAAAAAAAAAAACATGTTTATTTTTATTTTTGGACCCTTTAAAAAGCTTTTACAAAGCGATTCATCTCAACATTGCTTGTGTGAGGGCTTGACTGAAAGTTGAGCAGATCCTGTGTAACTGGTTAGGTATAGGCGGTTTCCTATAATGAGGTGCTGAATGCCAATCAAAAGAAAAAATGTCTTCGTGGAAGTAGCGTATTACTTTGATACACAGATCAGAATAGTTCAAATAAGGTGAACGCCTGTGGAATCCAAGTTCATTCGACACACTGCACTGTTGACCTCTGCTGGTCAAAAATTGCAAGTCAAAGAATTCAGGTGGTGCAAACGGGCAATATACTTATTTTCAACGTTTTACTATTAAACATTAAACAACAAGGGATTATTGGGCTCTACGTTTGAAACCAAGATTTTTTTCATCAGTTACTGCACCAACTTCAACAGATCTATTGACCACTTTATAACACATAATGTCCTTCATAGTGCAAAGCCGTTTACCTTCTTCAGACTAAGAAATGCATTTTAGTTATAAAGTTAGGCTAATTTGCCTGCTAACGTTACACAAACAAGTTACCTGTCACTCTCTCTTTCTCTCTCTGTTGCTCTTTTTTGCTCCCCTCACTGTTTGGTTTCTTTACTTATTCCATTTCATGTCGTTTCCCACCTCCCAAATAAACCGCCACCGCATTTTCCGGTTTTCCCATATAAGGACTGGCTGCAGTGAACGTGCGTAATTTTACTCTGTTGGTATGGTAAAATGTCTAATTTTCTTACATTTAAAGGGGTGGTCCAGAATGTAATTTTAAGGCTTGGTTGTGGAGCAATGTGTGCTCATATTTCACTTGAAGGAAATCATGTTATTTTTTCATATATCTCACTTCGATTATACACAGCTACTCAACTAACATGAAAACGACTGTCATATTTCCTAGATCCTGTGAAAGGCCCGCCCTCAAGTGACTCTGATTGGTCAACATCATAATGTGCTGCGATTCGCGGATCAGCTCCACGTCACGTCTGCGGACAAGCACGCGCGTTTTGTGTTAACAGTCAGTCAGTCAACAAGTGTCTGTAATGAGTGAAAATTGGACGCAGCTCCTTTAAGAGTGTTTGTGTGCCATTGTGTGTGTGTTTATGTGTGTGCGTGTGTAACACGATAAGCGCACGTGTGCGGGACCGATGTTTATTGTACTTTTTCTTTCATGCTCAGATTGTTATTTTCTGTGGTGACGCTGGTGACAGAATAAAGCACAAGATGTGGGATAAGACCTGTGTGAGCCTTGATTGATTTGTTTTTGCTGTTACACTCTAGTTGGGAGAGCATTGCTGTATGTTTTTTTTATCAACGTGTTACATGACGTCTTTCACGTATATCCGAAATATACGCGTGTAAGTAACTTGTATCGTTCACTTATCTTTTGCGCCTTTATTTTCAGAGATGTAAAATGCTTGGAAAAGCTGCCTGTGTAGTGAAACACTGCCGTGCCGTCTCACACAGAGAGACGCACGTGCTGGTCAAGAGTGCATGTATGTGTGTGTGTGTGTGTGTGTTTACAGCAGTTTGACTGATAAATATGGATTTGTAGCTAAATCGTTAGCGGTGTTGAACAATTTCCCGTTGTTTACATGATTTTACAACATACCGTTAAGGCTAGACACTGTGCATGTCATGATCAATTTTAACAAAAAAAAAAAAAAACACTTACAAGTCGTGGCTCAGTCAGAGTTCACAGCGTCTCCTTGCTTCATCTTTGAGGAAATTTTAGCCGAATCCAGGACTGAACTGGGAGAGATCCTGGAAGCTGCGTTTTGTCAAATCATGCTTGCTATGTATTTTATAGTTCTCTGGAACATAATTAGTATTGAACTGCAAGCACTTCTGTGTTTGGGTCGTGTCATTTGGAAAAAATACAGAAACAGAGAAGCTGTTTGGAAATAGCAGGATGGCATTTTCTCCCTCTGCTGTAACGTTACAGCGCCTCTGGCCATGGCCCTTAGCTGCGCAGTGTGGGTGCGCAATAAACTAAATTTTGTGATCTCACAGGGGGCAGAAGTATTTTTTGTAGTCCCCAAAATTCGTTCATTGTAGGCTTTGCTAAGCTAACTCTGTAAAAATCAAGGTCTCCCTTTGCATTGAAGTTTGAGCATTTTACATTTTACAAAAAATTAACTCAATTAATGCAGTTGGTGTGTGTATGTGTGTGTGTGTGTGTGTGTGTATGTGTGTGTGTGTGTGTTTGTGTGTGTGCGCGCTTTGGAGTGACACAAAGTGTACCTGTATGTGCCATTGATGTACCGCTTGATGTTTCTTACGTCCTTGTCGCATCACCAGTGGCCACAAAATTAGGCACGGAAATGCATATGCTGATTCAGTAATCCTGTTTGTGATCCTGCCTGTTCTCACTCTCAGCTCACATCATTCAAAACAAAAGGTCCACATTGTCCTCCGATAATGTCAACAGACTGGACTGTCTTAGCAACTGTCTGAGTGTAATTGAGGACTTGGCAAAACTGTTTCTGCTTTATAATTAATGATTTCAACTCACAGCAATACAACTTTTTAATAAGTACAATTGTTTGTATTCAATACGTTATTATTATTATAATTTTCCATAATTGCATTTACAATAATAATTGTAATAATTTACATGAAGAAATCTGTGTTAAACTTAAATAAAAATTCTAATAATGAATTATATTTTGAAAATAAAACTTTTTGTCTTGTGTTTACATTAATTTTAATGTATATAAGTTATATATAGTTGAAGTCAGAATTATTTGCCCTTCTTTGAATTTTTTTTCTTTTTCAAATATTTCCCAAATGTTGTTTAACAGAGCAAGGATAATATTTTTTCTTTTGGAGAAAGTCTTTTTTGATTTATTTCAGCTAAAATAAAAGCAATTTAAATTTTTTTATGAAACTTTTGAAGGTCAAAATTATTAGCCTCTTTATTTTTTTTAACTGTCTACAAAACAAACCATCGTTATACAATAACTTGCCAAATTACCCTAACCTGCCTAGTTAACCTAATTAGCTCAGTTAAGCCTTTAAATGTCACTTTAAGCTGTATAGAAGTGTCTTGAAAAATATCTAGTCAAATATTATTTACTGTCATCATGGCAAGATCAAATAAATCAGTTATTAAAAATGAGTTATTAAAACTGTTATGTTTAGAAATGTCTTAAAATGTCTCTGTTAAACAGAAATCGAGGCAATATGTATAAAAAAACTGAAATATAAATATAAAATATTACTTCTGGGTGACACAGTAGGTAGTGCTGTCGTCTCACAGCAAGAAGGTTGCTGGTTTGAGCCTCGGCATATCTGTGTGGAGTTTGCATGGTCTCCCCGTGTTCACGCAGATATCTCCCAGGTGCTCCGGTTTCCCCCAGAGTCCAAAGACATATGGTACAGGTGAATTGGATAAGCTAAATTGTCCGTAGTATATGAGTGTGGATGAGTGTGCATGGATGTTTTAGTGATGGGTTGCAGCTGGAAGGGTATCCTCTGTGTGAAACATATGCTGGATAAGTTGGCGGTTCACAGACAAAAACCAGTACTGGAAAATAGCCATACACCTTCTTATTTACACACAAACTCATACACTATGGCCAATTTACCATGGACTGTGGGGAAAACCAGAGCACCCGTAGGAAGCCCTCACATGGGGAGAACATGCAAACTTCACACAGAAATGGCCCAGCTGGGACTCGAGCCAGTGACCATCTAAAAGTTTTTCAAGTGCAATATTTCTATTCAGTCTTCAGGGAAAGACAGCACAGTGGTGCAGTGGGTAGGGCTCTCGCCTCACAGCAAGAAGGTGGCTGGTTCGAGACTCAGCAGGGTCAGTTGGCCCTTCTTTGTGGAGTTTGCATGCTCTTCCTGTGTTTGCGAGGGGTTTCTTCTGGGTGCTCTGGTTTTCCCCACAAGTCCAAAGACATGCACTACAGGTGAATGTGTTTCTCAGTGATGGGTTGTGGCTGTAAGGGCATCCTCTGCATAAAACATATGCTGGATATATTGGCAGTTCAATCCACTGTGGCGACCCCAGATTAATAGAGACAAAGCCGAAAAGAAAATGAATGAATGGTCTTCAGGAACACTGCTGCACCCATAGGGATCAGTTGCTGCATTTCATTGCGGCTCAGTAATTAGCACTGTTGCTTCACAGCAAGAAGGTCACTGGTTTGAGTCCTAATTGGAATTTTTTATGTTAAGTTTGCATGTTTTCCCCATGTGTGGGCTTCCTCCAGGTGCTCTGGTTTCCCCCACAGTCCACAGACATGCACTGTAAGTAAATTGGATGAACTAAATGGGTCGTAGTGTATGAGTGTGTGTGTGAATGTGAGAGTGTGTGGGTGTTTCCCAGTACTGGGTTGCATCAGGACGAGGCTCAGCTGCATAAAACATATGCCTGAAAAGATGGTGGTTTGTTCCACGGTGATAAATAAGAGACTAAGCCAAAATAAATGAATGAGTGAATAAATGCAAGGATGGATGGATAAATAAATCAAGCATAATCTATAAATGCTATTGCCACAGGATTAAAATTTTTAATACTTATTTAAAAAACAAAGCTTTTTATAACAATAGATTGAAATGGAAGATTCTAGCTTTATATCTTTGTTTAATTGCTTACACACATCATTACAAAATATCTGACACCATGGGCCTAATAAAGGGAGATAAGTACAATGTTGAAAATTTACTTCATAAATTGTACTTTTTTGTCGTTTGTAGAGTCTAAATGTGTGTCTGTATGTGTCAACAACTTTCAATACAAAATCATATTTGTATAAACTGCTTTTAATAAAATACCATTTCAACAATACAGACAATACATTCACATTCATGTGGATTTGTGGAAACAGGGGTCAATTAAATATATTATGAGGATAAAATACATGAAGTGTGAAGAAAGAAGTGATCAACACATTCTACATTTGTCCCAAACATTACGTAAATTCAAGTTCATCATTACATTAACATCATTTTCAAATAAATAAATATTTCCTTAAATAATAGTTTACATATTATAGACATCCAGGCTTTGCTCTGGAATTTCTCTAGAAGAGGCTGTTTCGAGTGGTGTACTGTACATTGTAAGACTGTCTCCTGTGCCAACGTCTTCTGATTGCTGCACAGCAACCACACAGCAAACACTGAGGACAGATAAAATAAGCGTCAATATCCTGGAAATCACATTTTAGCATATCATTTACCATGAAAACAAAGCATGCATTGCAAATATTTGACATCCTGTCATCATAATACGTACACAAAGGAGAATCCAGCAAGGTACAAGCATGATGACAATCGCGCAGGGTACAATGATAGCCACAACCCATGCTGCATTTGTGCTGTTGCCTGAAATCGTAGTGTTCAGAACTGTAGGGTAAGTGGTGGCTGGAGCAGGTGTGGTGGAAGCTCCGAGAATAGAGGCGACCAAGCCAAAAGCACCAACATCACTGTCTGAGAACACGTACGTGACATTGGCTTCAATGATGGAGGAATTGCTCCTGTAGAGAGATTAAAACGCACAATGAGGAATGAAGTAAATAAATAAACTGAGCATGTCATGCTCCTAACGTCATTCATAAAACTACTAATGAAAGCTGTTTTTAAATCAGTGTTGCCAGATTGGAAATGTCAAAGTATCGTACCAGAACCTCAAAATTATCTTATTGGAGGAAAATTATCATACACGAGTCAAACGTATATGATACACGAGTATACAGGCATTATCTGGTCAGATAGCGTTTTGACACCAGGTGCAAATTACTGTATTACGTTAAAAAAAAAAAAAAAACACTAGGCATACCTGAGGGGAAAGATCTAAACTCCACCTCCGAGTCACTGTCCTGCTTGTGTTGCCAGATGTTAAGGGATTCATTTTGGGGTACAAATCGGATGTCGTCATGCACGGGCAACATAGTGCTAAATGGCTTGAAAGCAGTGCACCCTCCTAAAAAACTCTGAGGTGTGCATGAGCCCATTCAGGATATCTGTAATGAGCTAATCTCGTGGCTTTGTTTTGATGAGATAAACTTTGGAAAAACACGTTCACATGACGAATGGGCAAACTCCTCTGTCCTTCTCACTTTCCGTTCCAGCACTACTTTTTTTAAAACTTTATTGCTTAAACAATCAACCTCAACCTGAAAACGACTGACTTAAGCACTGCCATGCGCAGCAGGAATGTAATTCACAAGAAAAAGTCATTCTCCACGTTGATTGGCTGAGAAAGTGTAACGTGAGATGAGATAGAAAATGTGTCTAACTCCACGTTCTCTTCACAGACAGTAGACAAAAGATGCAGCTAGATCAATATATAGAAGCCCTAAGATTACAATGAAATGTGTTTTAAATGCCATAAAATTCTGAAATTATCGTACTTTATAGGATTTTTTTCATTATTGATCATACATCGTACAAAGGTCAAAATTATCCTACAAAACACTAATTATTATCCGTCTGGCAACACTGTTTTAAATCATTAAAATATTTCTTCTTAAAGTGAACTTACAAGAAAGCAATTTGGTTGAAGTTAAAGTCAACAGTTGTTGTTTTATTGAGGATCTTGGACACCTATGGAAGAAAAAAAAAAGATGAGTAAAATGTTGTGATTGATGTGCATGAAATAACGCAATTTCTCTCACAACTCACAAAGCTGTTTATGTAGGTCTGGATCACGACATAGGTGTCATTCCTGAGTTCAACTTTCTCAGACATGGTTACGTTGCTGATTTCAAATCCAAAGTTCAGAGAGAATGAGGTATCATCAAGTTCTTAAAAAAAAATATTAAAATAAAACAACAATTAGTGGTGCGGTAACATGTGGATCTAAATATTTCACTTAACCATTTATTATTTAATAAAGATTTATACACCGTTCATTTTGCATTCATATGTTATTTTTCAAAGCAACAAAAAAAACAGGAATGTAAACTATAAAGAGAACTCACTTGTATAAGTGACATTGACACCGTTCACAAGGTCTTGCAGCTCTTTTTCTGTGATGGATCTTTTAGATTTCATTTTAAATCTCAACAACAGGGAATTTGCCATCTGAAGGACGTTGCTCTGACTTGGCAGAGGGCCTTTTGTTTTAAATATAAGGCTGATGTAGATAACCACCTTCCCAAGCCTGCAAAAGAATTTTTTTTGTCACCATCAAGTTATCACAGCATCAAAATAGTAGAATCAGTCCAATACAGCAATGTTATCAGCATAAGACAAATTACAGGAGTGACCAGATGAAAGCTTTATTATATATTTAATATGATTTAAAGAAAATAAATACTGGCTTTGTATAGCTAGATTTGAATTATTGCTCTTACAAGGTTGGAGGAGAGGTTAACAATAATGTGCTGGCTGTTGTTAAAGCTGAAAAAAAAAAGTAGTAGATTAGTAGGGCAGAATTCTGCTGTAAAAGACAGAAGTTATTTGTAAAGAAAGGCAATTAAATTTGACATACCAGGTGCAGATGTGGTAATAACTCCATTAACTTTCAGAATTTCTTGGACCAAGGTACTGGTTGTGTTTACATTACTTTGTGAGAAAACAAACTGAACATTGGCCTGAATCTCATTATTAGTATTGCTGTGGAGAGATTTAGACTTGTGGTTAAGAATGCTGGTAAACAACTAAATGATCTTACCAATCTACTCCATCTTAACCTATTAACTACCCAATCAAGAAAAAAATGTTTAGATTGCATTAACTTAACTCCTAATGTTTCTAGCTAACACACTCAATGCATTTTTTTTCAACACATCCGATAATTTCTAAAATATCAGCCTCTACCAAATAGTTGATATGTCGGTTTATGTCAAAAGTACAGAACTTAATACATATACTATGAAAAATCTGAAAATATAAAGCATAAGACCAATTTTTTTAGAAAAATATTGAAAATAAAACACTTTTTAAACAGTAAATCATCTTTATTTTTTGAAGTATGCCATAAAATATATATATATATATATATTTTTTTTAAACAGTCATTCTTTAATTGACTTTAACAGGCATTATTTAAAACACTAAAACCATGGTAAACCGTTTGGTAGAGGGTAAGGCAAAGGGTTAAGCATCTAATCAAATACTGAAAACTACTGAGAAAGATTACTGTACAATCATTAAACATTACTGATCAATAAAAGATTGCAGAACTCACTTGAACAGAACTTGATTTAATTCAATTTGAGGAGGTGTGGGGTCATTCAGGACTTTGGGCAGCTAAAGAATGAATTAAAAAATAGATTAATGTTTATTAATATGTCATGGGTACTGTTATTTAAATAAGACATCAATTTAATTGGGGTATCTCGCCAACTTACCAAATTGTTTATAGAGGTTTGGATTTGAACGTAGGTTTCATTCCTCAGTTCAAATGTCTCACGCATGGGCACATTGCTGATTTTGAATTCAAATATGAGTACATAGGAGAAATCACTAATCCCTTAAAACACAATAAAATCATAAGTTGTGTAGTATCATACTGTATTTTCTTCTGCACTATTTCCATTAATAAAAAATAGCTGAAATAGAAAGGAAAAACTCACTGTTATAGGTGACATTCACATAGCTCGCTTGCATGTTTTGTGTTGTGACATCCTTAGTTTGCAAACGAGAAGTGACCAAAGAATTGACCAGTGGTATGATGCTGTTTTCACTCGGTATTGGGCCCAGAGTGATGAACTGAAGCTTAATAAATATAGTAACCACTCCCATCCTGCCAAAGATGATAAAATGATAGGATTGTAAAAACAGATTCGGAAAGCACCTGGCTTTTACAAAATCATACTAGAATAATGCACTTACAAAGTTGGTGGAGACGTTGTTGTTCTTGTTGTAGTTGTTGTTGTTGTTGTCAGACTGCTGGTTGTTGTTGTGACTGTAAAATAAAGAAATTGTTAAAGTGATAGTTCACCCAAAAGAAAAAATCCTCATTTACCCCACTCAAGTGTTCTGTTGTCTGTTATTAAATAATGACTTCTAGTTGATCATTAGGTATCCGAAATGGCAAAAAGCAAAGGCCTCTAGATTGTTTTACCAAAATAAAATATAATCATGCTTTGATTTTATTTTATTGAATTAGGAAAGTAAGGTCTGATTTTGCTTAGACAAAAGTCTTGTCACTTAACAGTAATAATGTACAGTATAGAATATAAAGTCACGGTGCAGTGGGAAAAAAATGGTGTGGGGTAGTTCTGGTGGGAGTGGTAGGGATGTCTAGATGTCGGGGGTAAGGTGTCTGAATAATAATAATAATAAAAATAATAATAATAATAATAATTCCGCTTTTCTGGGCACTCAAAGCGCTTTACACATAGGGGGGAATCTCCTCTTCCACCACCGGTGCGCAGCTTCCACCTGGATGATGCAACAGCAGCCATTTTGCACCAAACTGCACTTCACACACCAGCTGACAGGTGAAAAGGAGACAGAGTTATGAAGCCTAGTATTATATGGGGAGAGGTGGGGGGCCATGATAGACAGAGCACAGTGGGCAGAATTGGCCAGGATGCCGGGGTGAAACCCCAACTCTTTTCGAAGGACATCCTGGGATTTTTAACGACCAAGGAGTGGTCCTCAGTTTAAAGTCTTATCTGAAAGACGCCGTTCTCTGAACATTAGAGTCCTTGTCACTATACAGGGGCATTAGAACCCACACAGACCGCAGGTTGGGTGCACCCTGCTGGCCTCACTAAAACCACTTCCGGCAGCAACCTAGTTTTCCCATGTGGCCTCCCATCCAGGTACTGACCGGGCGCAGCCCTCCTTAGCTTCAATGGGCAACCATGTGAGAGTTGCAGAGAGCAAGCTGCCAGCTAGAGCTAGCTGCCGGCTAAATAACACAGCTAAATAACACAGCTAAGTAACTGTACTATGCACCAGGTTTCAGGCAGCCACTGTGACCGGATACCATACAGTCGTCGATCTGAGGTTGTTATAGACTCTACCAAAATGCTGAGGACTGGAGGGAGTGGGAGTGAAATAACAGGAGTTTTCCTGGAAAAATAACAAAACAGGAGGGTGCCGGGAGATGGGTCTAAAATACAGAAGACTCCCGGGAAAAACTGGAGTGTTGGCAGGTAAGGGAGCAACACACTTAAAATCTTAAGCAATGCTTGGTTGACAGACCTGTCAATAAACTAAGCTGATGTAGGAAGCTGATTGGTTGTAGGACATCATCTTTTTGGAATGCATACTCCATATTTCCCTCAATACGATTTAATGCACTCCTATAGAAAAAAAAAAACAATGTACAGCATATATATATAGATTTTCTTCTTATATTTTTTCATTTAAAATTTAAATATGAGGTTTAAAAATGTATGCCTTACTTGAAGTTAGATGACTTGGGCTTTAAAGTTGGATTCTTAGGTTCGTTCACAAGAGTGTTCAGCTGTGAGAGAAAATCAAATTTGTTATGAAACTTGTTGGAATCCACTTACATGATACCAGAATATTTCAACAGGTTTATGTTAAATCCTTACCGCTTTGCTTATAGTATCCTCTACTTGCAGGTATGTGTTGTTTCTAAGCCCAGAGTCACTTGGCATGCTGAGTTGAGTTATATTAAATTTAAAGGTGACGGCATATGAGCTTTCTGAAATTTCTGATTTGGAAAGAAATTATTTTAGTTTGACATTGTATTGATTTTTATTTTCCTCACTTCCATTAAAAAACCTTCTTAGCAGAGACTGATGAGACTTACGTTCATATGTGAAATTCACCACCTTAACTGATTCATTGAGCTGTGACTGTCTGGATGTGAGAAGAGTGTCGACAGCAGTGAGGACCAGAGCTTTACTGGGGACTGGAGATGAGGAGTCGAACAACAGCCTGCTTGTGACCACCGCTGAACCAGATCTGCAAAGAGCAGCGCTTGTGATGAATATTGTTGAGGGTTATGGGTTTCAATTGTAACTTCATTAAGGAATATATGGTTTATTACAAAATGGGGGAAAATTACATTGGGATAGCAGGAGTCACAGTGGAACTGGCCATTGTAGTTGTTGGTACTGAAATTAAAAACAGAAAGAGAAATGTTAAGCACTGGTGACTTATATTGAATAAAACTAATTATTTAAATAACCACAAATCATAATTTCTTGACAAACCTGTCTGTGATCGTAGCTCATTTAGGAAGCTGACTGGTTGGATGACATCTTCATCCTGGAATGCGTATCCCATAACACCCTCAATCTGGTTAGATGTGCTCCTACCAGAAAAACAGAAGACAGTATATCAAGACCTGAGCCTTAACTAAAAATAACATGAAGCATATGTTTTGAACAGCTTTAGTACACATAAATGCAAAAGGGCAAATTATACATTTTGAAGTCAGGATGTGTCTTACGTGAAGTTTGCTGATTTGGGTTGTAAAGGTGCACTGGTAGGTTCATTCAGAAGAGTATTCAGCTGCAGGAGAAAACCAGAACATTCATCAAATTGAAGAAGGTTTACGCTGGACTACAAATACTCTAATCATTACTAGAGAATGCTTACTGCAATATTGATGGTATCCTCGGCTTGTTTGTAGCTCTTGTTTTTCAGTACAGGGTCTTCAGGCATGCTGATTTTAGTCAGATTAATTTTAAAGATGATGGCATATGAGGTGTCTGAGAGTTCTGTTGGTAAAGAAAATCACAAACATATTTAAGGTAATGACTTACATCAATCAGTGCTTGAAACTTTTATAATCCAAAATATGTTTATTTAAGAGAATGAAACTTACTCTCATAGGTAGCATTAACAATTTTCACTGATTCATTGAGCCGTGACTCTCGGGATTTGAGAAGAGTGTCGACAGCAGTGAGGACCAGAGCTTCACTGGGCACTGAAGATGAGGAGTTGAACAACAGCCTGCTTGAGACCACCGCTGATCCAGATCTGTAAAGAGCACCACTTGTGATGACTATTTTTGAGGGTTATGGGTTTGAAATGTAACTTCATACAAGATTGTATATTTAAAATTTACATTGGAACTGGAGGGGTGGAACTGGCAGTGGAAGTGGCCATTGTAGTCGTCGGTGCTAAAAATAAAAACAGAAAGAGAGATGTGAAGCACTTGTGACTTTAAATTATTATTTTTTATTTTAATAACCAAGAGTCCTACATTTTGACAAACCTGTCTGTGATCGAAGTTCATTTAGGAAGCTGACTGGCTGGATGACATCTTCCTCCTGGAAGGTGTATCCCATAATGCCCACAATCTGGTTAGATGTGCTCCTACAGGGAAAACGAAAAAATATTGTTTCATGTCTTCAGTCAATATTAACAATAACATGAAATAAGTAATTTTTTTTTAACAGCTTTAGTACACAAGACTGCACAAAAACCAATTAAAACATTTTGAAGTCAGGATGTTTCTCACGTGAAGTTTGCTGATTTGGGTTGTAAAGGTGCACTGGTAGGTTCATTCAGAAGAGTATTCAGCTAAAGGAGAAAACAAAACCATCATCAAAACTCTAGAGAAGATTTACACGGGACTCAAACCAATTCAATCATTATTAGAGAATGCTTACTGCATTATTGATGCTATCCTCCACTTGTTTGTAGCTCTTGATTTTCAGTGCAGGGTCTTCAGGCATCCTGATATTGGTCAAATTTATTGTAAAGATGATGCCATATGAGGTGTCTGAGAGTTCTGATGGTAAAGAAACAATTAATTAATTCAGTTAAATCTTACATTAATCAGTGCTTGAAGTGTTCATAATGCAAAATATGAAACTTACTCTCATAGGTGACATTCACAATTTTCACTGATTGATTGAGCTGTGGTGTTCTTGAGTTAAGAAGAGTGTCGATAGCAGTGAGGACCAGAGCTTCACTGGGGACTGGAGATGAGGAGTTGAACAACAGCCTGCTTGTGACCACCGCTAATCCAGATCTGTAAAGAGCACCACTTGTGATGAATATTGTTGAGGGTTATGGGTTTGAAATGTAACTTTATTCATTATTATCTAACAAAGCCTTACATTGGGATTGCTGAAGTCACCGTAGTACTGGCCGGTGTAGTTGTCACTACTAAAATCAGAAATAGAAATGTTCAGCGCTGGTGATGTACAGTAACGAAAAAAATCTATTAAAAATGTTAAATGACCACAAGTCAAAAAGGTTAACAAACCTGTCAGTAAACGAAGTTCATTTAGGAAGCTGACTGGCTGGATGACATCTTGATCCTGGAAGGTGTATCCCATAATGCCTTCAATCTGGTTAGATGTGCTCCTTTAGTTAAAACAAGACATTCTTTTAAGACTTCAGTCCACAATAAAAGTAACATGAAAATGAGAACATTATTAATGTATTTATTCCTTTATCTGTTGGGCTGCTTTAAAATCCAAAAATGCACAAAGACTACTAAAAGGTTGTGAAGTCAGGATGTTCCTTACGTGAAGTTTGCTGATTTGGGTTGTAAAGGTGCACTGGTAGGTTCATTCAGAAGAGTATTCAGCTAAAGGAGAAAACAAAGCCAGTTGTTAAACTCTGGACAAGATCCTATTTACAAAGATTTTTTCTTCTTCTTCTTAGCTTTGAATCAATGGTGTTTAACATTTCTATTTTTACTTTTGGACTCAAACTGCTTAATTTGTTAATGGAGAATGCTTACTGCATTGTTGACATTACTCTCCACTTGATTGTAGCTCTTGTTTTTTAGTACAGGGTCTTCGGGAATGCTGATATTGGGCAGATCAAATGTAAAGACGATGGCATATGAGGTGTCTGAGAGTTCTGTTGGCAACGAAACAATCAATTATTTCAGTTAATACCTACATTAATCAGTGCTTAAAGTGTTCATAATGCAAAATATGAAACTTACTCTCGTAGGTGACATTCACAATTTTCACTGATTGATTGAGCTGTGGTGTTCTTGAGTTAAGAAGAGTGTCGACAGCAGTGAGGACCAGAGCTTCACTGGGGACTGGAGATGAGGAGTTGAACAACAGCCTGCTTGTGACCACCGCTAATCCAGATCTGTAAAGAGCACCACTTGTGATGAATATTGTTGAGGGTTATGGGTTTGAAATGTAACTTTATTCATTATTATCTAACAAAGCCTTACATTGGGATTGCTGAAGTCACGGTAGTACTGGCCGGTGTAGTTGTCACTACTAAAATAAGAAATAGAAATGTTCAGCGCTGGTGATGTACAGTAACGAAAAAAATCTATTAAAAATGTTAAATGACCACAAGTCAAAAAGGTTAACAAACCTGTCAGTAAACGAAGTTCATTTAGGAAGCTGACTGGTTGGATAACATCTTCCTCCTTGAAAGCGTATCCCATAATGCCTTCAATCTGGTTATATGTGCTCCTGTAGGAAAAAAACAGAAGACATTTTTCAAGACTACATTGAAAATCGCAAAAATGAGTACATTATAAATGTATTTATTCCTTTATCTGTTGGGCTGCTTTAAAATTCAAACATGAACAAATACTACTAAAAGGTTGTGAAGTCAGGAAGTTTCTTACGTGAAGTTTGCTGATTTGGGTTGTAAAGGTGCACTAGTAGGTTCATTCAGAAGAGTATTCAGCTAAAGGAGAAAACCAAACCATTTCTTAACCTGGAGAAGGTTTACATTGGACTGAAACCACTTTATTCATTAGCACAGAATGCTTACTGCATTATTGACGCTATCCTCTACTTGTTTGTAGCTCTTGATTTTCAGTACAGGGTCTTCAGGGATCCTGATATCGGTCAAATTTAATGTAAAGATGATGGCATATGAGGTGTCTGAGAGTTCTGTTGGCAAAGAAACCACCAGTCATTTCCATTAATACCTTAAATTAACCAGTACTTGAAACTTTTATGAGACAAAATATGTTTAAGTAAGAAAATTAAGCTTACTCTCATAGGTGATGTTCACAATTTTCGCTGATTGATTGAGCTGTGGTGTTCTTGAGTTAAGAAGAGTGTCGACAGCAGTGAGGACCAGAGCTTCACTGGGGACTGGAGATGAGGAGTTGAACAACAGCCTGCTTGTGACCACCGCTAATCCAGATCTGTAAAGAGCACCACTTGTGATGAATATTGTTAAGGATTACAGTTTTGAAAGTTAACTTCATAAAGGAATTCATACTAATAAATTACATTGGAATTGCAGGAGTGTCAGTGAATCTGGCCATTGTAGTCGTTGTTGCTAAAATTAAAAACAGAAAGAGAAATTTTAAGCAATCATGAATTTAAATTATTATTTTTTATTTAAATTACCAGAAGTCATGAATTTTGACAAACCTATCTGTGAGCGAAGCTCATTTAGGAAGCAGACTGGTTGGATGACATCTTCCTCCTGGAAGGTGTATCCCATAATGCCCACAATCTGGTTAGATGTGCTCCTTTAGTTAAAACAAGACATTCTTTTAAGACTTCAGTCCACAATAAAAGTAACATGAAAATGAGAATATTATTAATGTATTTATTCCTTTATCTGTTGGGCTGCTTTAAAATCCAAAAATGCACAAAGACTACTAAAAGGTTGTGAAGTCAGGATGTTCCTTACGTGAAGTTTGCTGATTTGGGTTGTAAAGGTGCACTGGTAGGTTCATTCAGAAGAGTATTCAGCTAAAGGAGAAAACAAAGCCAGTTGTTAAACTCTGGACAAGATCCTTTTTACAAAGATTTTTTTCTTCTTCGCCTTGAATCAATGGTGCTTAACATTTCTATTTTTATTTTTGGACTCAAACTGCTTAATTTGTTAATGGAGAATGCTTACTGCATTGTTGACATTACTCTCCACTTGATTGTAGCTCTTGTTTTTGAGTACAGGGTCTTCGGGAATGCTGATATTGGGCAGATCAAATGTAAAGACGATGGCATATGAGGTGTCTGAGAGTTCTGTTGGCAACGAAACAATCAATTATTTCAGTTAATCCCTACATTAATCAGTGCTTGAAGTATTCATAATGCAAAATATGAAACTTACTCTCGTAGGTGACATTCACAATTTTCACTGATTGATTGAGCTGTGGTGTTCTTGAGTTAAGAAGAGTGTCGACAGCAGTGAGGACCAGATCTTCACTGGGGACTGGAGATGAGGAGTTAAACAACAGCCTGCTTGTGACCACCGCTAATCCAGATCTGTAAAGAGCACCACTTGTGATGAATATTGTTGAGGGTTATGGGTTTGAAATGTAACTTTATTCATTATTATCTAACAAAGCCTTACATTGGGATTGCTGAAGTCACGGTAGTACTGGCCGGTGTAGTTGTTACTACTAAAATAAGAAATAGAAATGTTCAGCGCTGGTGATGTACAGTAACGAAAAAAATCCATTAAAAATGTTAAATGACCACAAGTCAAAAAGGTTAACAAACCTGTCAGTAAACGAAGTTCATTTAGGAAGCTGACTGGCTGGATGACATCTTGATCCTGGAAGGTGTATCCCATAATGCCTTCAATCTGGTTGGATGTGCTCCTACAAGAAACACAGAAAATATTTTTTCAAGACTTCAGTCTACATTAATAATAAGATGAAAATGAGTAATTTAAGAATATATATTCAATTTATTTCATTCTTTTTTACACAGCTTTAGTACACGACATTAAACATTTTGAAGTCAGGATGTTCCTTACGTGAAGTTTGCTGATTTGGGTTGTAAAGGTGCACTGGTAGGTTCATTCAGAAGAGTATTCAGCTGAAGAAGAAACCAGACCATTAATTAAAACTGTAGAGAAAATTTACATGGGACTCAAACCACTTTAATTAATAATAGAGAACACTTACTGCATTATTTATGCTATCCTCCACTTGTTTGTAGTTATTGTTGTTCAGTACACGGTCTTCAGGCATGTTTATAATTGTCAGATTAATTACAAAGATGATGGCATATGAGGTGTCTGAAAGTTCTGTTGGCAAAGAAACACAGTCATTTTTATTAATGTCTTGAAAATGGCATGCAACTTCTGAAACTTTGTGCTTGAAACTTCTACTGTACAAAATATGCTTAATTAAGAAAATGAGACTTACTCTCATATGTAATATTAACAATTTTCACTGATGGATCGAGCTGTGACTCTCTGGAGTTGAGAAGTGTGTTGACAGCACTTAGGACCAGAGCTTCACTGGGGACTGGAGATGAGGAGTTGAACAACAGCCTGCTTCTGATCACTGCTGGACCAGATCTGTAAAGAGCACCACTTGTAATAAATATTGTTGAAATTTAACTTAAAGGAATACATATTACAAACTTGAAAAAAAATTACATTGCAATTGCAGGAGTCACCGTGGAACTGGCTGTTGTAGTCGTCCATGCTAAAATTAAAATCAGGAAGCAGAATCTTAAGCACTTGTAACTAATAAGGAAGACTTTTTTATGTACATTTCCAAAAATCTATTTTTTGACAAACCTTTCTGTAAACGAAGTTCATTTAGGAAGCTGACTGGTTGGATGACATCTTCATCCAGGAATGTGTATCCCATAATGCCCTCAATCTGGTTAGATGTGCTCCTGCCAATAACAACAATAATGAAAAATTTAAGATATTTTATTCAAGACTTGAGACTATTTTAAAAATCTTTAAATTTTTGTCATTTAGTTTTTTTATTTATCTTTTGGACAGCTTTAGTACACAAGAATGCACAAAGACAAATTAAACATTTTGAAGTCAGGATATGTCTTACGTGAAGTTTGCTGATTTGGGTTGTAAAGGTGCACTGGTAGGTTCATTCAGAAGAGTATTCAGCTGCAGGTGAAAAAGAAAACCATTCATCAAACTCTTGAGAAGACTTACATTGGACTCAAACCTTTTTATTAATATAAATAACTTACTGCATTATTGACATTACTCTCCACTTGATTGTAGCTCTTGTTTTTGAGTACAGGGTCTTCAGGAATGCTGATATTTGTCAGATCAAATATAAAGATGATGGCATATGAGGTGTCTGAGAGTTCTGTTGGCAAAGAAACATCCAATTATTTCAGCTTAACCATTTTCTAATGTACAGTATGTGTAATTAAGCTAATAAAACTTACCCTCGAAGGTGACATTGACAATTTCCACTGATTTATCAAGCCACAACTGTCTGGATGTGAGAAGAGCGTTGACAGCATTCAGGACCTGAGCTTCACTGGGGACTGGAGATGAGGAGTTGAATAACAGTCTGCTTGTGACCACAGCTGTTGTTTGGTTTGTTCTTTGGGTAGAATCAGTTGTTGACACTGGCAATGATATAGTGGTCTCTTGTGTAACAATTATGACTGTCGGTTCAGGGCTTGTTATTGACATTGTTGGCTTTTGAGTGTCTGTAATTTGAATTGAAGTCACTGCATTTGTAGTTTCATTTTGCAAAGATGTGGCTGCTAGAAAGGATGTCGTAATTTCTGAGAACATTGGCATAGTTGTAGGAGTGACAAATGTTGTTGCTGTGCCAGTTTTAGTTGTTGTTTTGTAAACTGGTGTATTGGTGGGATACATATTTGTTGTGTTTAAGGATACTAGTGAAGTTGAATATATTGAAGCTTCATTTGTTGCTGTAATCTCAGATGGTATTAGAGTAGGGATGGAGGTTACAGATGTTGTGCTATAACCTTCACTGGTGGAAGATGCAGTAGGAGCAGCATTTGAGGAGGTTGAAGGTGCAGGTTCTGAGGATGAAGACTCAGAAGTAGGAGTTACATCTGTTGTTACTGAAACCTCATTTGTCGTTAATAATGGAGTTGTTTTATCGGGATTTTCTGTTGCTGGAGGTGCAGCTGTAAATGATGCAGGAATTGTATTGGGGTTTACATCTGTGGTTTCGAAAGGCACAGTAGTTGAAAAAACTGTTGTTGGAGTAACATTTATTGTTGTAGTTTCTGAGGATATATGAGTGGTTACAGGAGTCACAACAGCGGCCACTGAAGTTTCAGTTGTTGAAGGTAGTATTGTGGCACCAGCACTTTCTGTGGCTTGAGGTGCAGTTGTGGATCCTGAGAATAAAGGTGTGGTATTAGGCTCCACATATGATGTTGTGAAAGCTTCAGTTGCTGAAGATTCTGTTGTTGTAGTAGCACTAACTGTTGTTGTAGTTTCTGAGGATATAGGAGCGGTTGTGGAAGATACAACTGTGTCTGTTGAAGTTTCAGTTGTTGAAGATGGTGTTGTTGTAGAAGTAGCACTGACTATTGAAGCTTCTGAGGATATGAGAGTGGTTGTGGGAGTCACAAATGTGGTTTCTGCAGTTTCAGATGTTGAAGACAGTGCTGTTGATGGAGTAGCATACGTTGATGTAGTTTCTGTGGGTATAAAAGTGACTGTGGAAGATACAACTGTAGATGTTGATGCTTCAGTTGTTGAAGATGGGACTGTGGCACCAGCAGTTTCTGTAACTTGAGGTGCAGTTGTGGATTCTGGGAATGTAGGTGTGGTATTAGGCTCCACATATGATGTTGTGAAAGCTTCAGTTGCTGAAGATGCTGTTGTTGTGGTAGCACTAACTGTTGTTGTGGCTTCTGAGGATATAGGAGCGGTTGTGGAAGATACAACTGTGTCTGTTGAAGTTTCAGTTGTTGAAGATGGTGTTGTTGTAGAAGTAGCACTGACTGTTGAAGCTTCTGAGGATATGAGAGTGGTTGTGGATGTCACAAATGTGGTTTCTGAAGTTTCAGATGTTGAAGACAGTGCTGTTGCTGGAGTAGCATCTGTTGATGTAGTTTCTGTGGGTATAAAAGTGACTGTGGAAGATACAACTGTAGATATTGATGCTTCAGTTGTTGAAGATGGGACTGTGGCACCAGCACTTTCTGTGACTTGAGGTGCAGTTGTGGATTCTGGGAATGTAGGTGTGGTATTAGGCTCCACATATGATGTTGTGAAAGCTTCAGTTGCTGAAGATGCTGTTGTTGTAGTAGCACTAACTGTTGTAGCTTCTGAGGATATAGGAGCGGTTGTGGAAGATACAACTGTGTCTGTTGAAGTTTCAGTTGTTAAAGATGGTGTTGTTGTAGAAGTAGCACTGACTATTGAGGCTTCTGAGGATATGAGAGTGGTTGTGGGAGTCACAAATGTGGTTTCTGGAGTTTCAGATGTTGAAGACAGTGCTGTTGCTGGAATAGCATATGTTGATGTAGTTTCTGTGGGTATAAAAGTGACTGTGGAAGATACAACTGTAGATGTTGATGCTTCAGTTGTTGAAGATGGGATTGTGGCACCAGCACTTTCTGTGACTTGAGGTGCAGTTGTGGATTCTGGGAATGTAGGTGTGGTATTAGGCTCCACATATGATGTTGTGAAAGCTTCAGTTGCTGAAGATGCTGTTGGTGTAGTAGCACTAACTGTTGTTGTGGCTTCTGAGGATATAGGAGCGGTTGTGGAAGATACAACTGTGTCTGTTGAAGTTTCAGTTGTTGAAGATGGTGTTGTTGTAGAAGTAGCACTGACTGTTGAAGCTTCTGAGGATATGAGAGTGGTTGTGGGAGTCACAAATGTGGTTTCTGCAGTTTCAGATGTGGAAGATAGTGTAGTTGCTGAAGTAGCATCTGTTAATGTAGTTTCTGTGGTTATAAAAGTGACTGTGGAAGATACAGCTGTAGGTGTTAAAGTTTCAGTTGTTGAAGGTGGGATTGTGGCACTAGTACTCTCTGTGGCTTGAGGTGCAGTTGTGGATTCTGGGAATTTAGGTGTTGTATTAGGCTCCGCATATGATGTTGTGAAAGCTTCAGTTGCTGAAGATGCTGTTGTTGTAGTAGCACTAACTGTTGTTGCAGCTTCTGAGGATATAGGAGCGTTTGTGGAAGATCCAACTGTGTCTGTTAAAGTTTCAGTTGGTAAAGATGGTGTTGTTGTTGTAGAAGTAGCACTGACTGTTGTAGCTTCTGATGATATAAGAATGATTGTGGGAGTCACAGTTGTGGTTTCTGCAGTTTCAGATGTTGAAGATAGTGTTGTTGTTGTAGTTTCTGATGGTATAAGAGTGGTTGTGAGGTTCACATCTACAGTTGTTGATGTTTCTGTTGTCAAAGATTCTGTTAATGTTGAAGTAAGATTTGTTGTTGAAGCAGCATCTGTCGCTGTTGGAGGTGCCGTTGTAGCTGATAAGGATCCGAGTATAGACGTGGGAATCATATCTGTTGTTGTTATAATTACAGATTCTGTTGTAATCAAAGGTAACATTGTAGACATTGAATTTGGACCTGTTGTAGGAAGTGTAGGTGTGAAAGTCACAGCTGTACATTTGGGATTTTGTTTAGTGGTCATAGGTGTGCCAATAGATCCTTTAGTTTTTATTGTACAAACATCATTGGCTGTTTGTAAAATCTGTGTGGTTGGTGCATCAGTAGTTAAAGATGAAGCTCCACATAGGGTACACCATACATATACTGTCAAGAAATAACAAACATATTTCATAATTTTCGTTTAACCTCCTAAAATGTCATTTAGACTCTTCTTTTTATTTGCATTTATAAACAATTTTTGATGATGATTTTTGACTATATCATCTCACCATCCCCCCACTCCTTCCCCCAATCTCTTATGAATTGTATTCAGATTTATCATAAACATACGTACATATGGTGAAGAAAACTGTCCATCTGACATCATATTTTGGAATGAAACACCACCTAAAATAGAAGACAGATCATTATGTTTATGTTTCTACTCATCTAAGAATGATCATTCTTTGCCATTTAAAAGTGTCCAGAGAAACTAACATGTTTTCTTGCTTATTTTTATTTTTTTAGAATAACTATGTTTGGATGTATCTACAGAGTAGTATTCAAGATCTTTGCGTTGCTTGTGTTATGCTTCCCAAATTATACATTTGATGTGAGTATACTTTTTTGGGTCCATTTTGCACTTTTTATTAACTATAATTTACAATGTAAGTGAATAGCTACTATTTGCTGACACAGATCCAGTAGCAGATTTTCTCCTGAATATAAGAATGAGATATGAGATAAGGGGGGGGGGGGGTGTTGTATGTGGAGCCAAGTCCATGAAGGGAAACAGGACAAGGGTAATGGGGCAGGAATAGTAATAGGAAGGACTGACAGGGCTAGAGGCCAAGACAAAGCCAATGAGGAAGCAAACTAGGGCGGAACTGGTGGAATGTGAGAGACGGCATAATAAATCAGCCAGGGTGGAGCAGACAGTTCAGAAGAGCAGGGAGGAACACAGGGCAAGAGTGGAGTCATTGGCATAAGAGAGAACAGGCAGGTACAAAGGGCCGAGGTGGAGCATACAAAACAAGAAGCCTGATGAGTGGCGCCCATCACGATAGAGCAGATGGTGCCATCAACCAACTGGCACAGGTTTGTGGTGGAAGAGCAGTTTTGGGTATGGCTGGAATAATGGCAGGAGATCAGTCAGGATTCAGGAATGGTGGCTAACTTGCAATGAGAGAATAAGCATGCAGCCATTTTGAAATGAGATTTTGTTATGGCAGCCATGATGGGATGAGACCTTGGAATGATGGTCATCTTGTCGGGAGTCTCTGAAATGAAAGCCATCTTGTGGAGTCACTAAGGTGCAGCCATATTGGATGGTGATATTACAGCAGTGGCCATCTTTTTGAGTGACTATAGAGTGGCCATCTTAGATTCTGACAGTGGGCTAGCAGCTATCTTGGGTGCTGACTACCCTACTTGGCAGGTGAATACTCTGGACCGTTTTCTTGAGTAAGTGTGTAGCAGCTATCTTAGATTCTGACACTGGGCTAGAAGCCATCTTGGTTGCTGACACTTGGCTGGTGACTACCCTGGGCCGTCTTGTTGTGTGACTGTGAAGCAGCTATCTTGGATTCTGACACTAGGCTAGCAGTCATCTTGGGTGCTGAACTGGCAGTAACCTTGAGTATTGATGCTGGGTTGTTTGCCAAGGAGCAGGAGACTGGAGGACGGGTGTGGCAATCATTTAGGATGTTGTGGTCTTGTAAGTAAGTCCTCTGGCCTTCAAAACCCACTACAGTCCTCGCTAAAATAATATTTGAGAAAATTCTTCTGCCACCATGCCAACAGTAATGAATGACACACTAATTAGAAGAGCAAAGTCCATAATTGCATAATAAATTTTGAGCGCCATAACAGATTAGGATTGTTTTAGTGGTGCCTTTAATCCGTGGCAGAAGAAATCAATCAGTGTAGAGTCAAGAAAGTGATGTGAAACATTTCAAAACACAATAATGTAGTTTCTGAGGCTTCTTAAACACTGACACAGGTGAACAAAGCAAACAACTGGATCCATGTTTCAAAAGTGAGAGGTGGATCTACAAGCAGTTACAAATTTAATTAAGTAATACACTAAACAAGAAATAACACACAGCGATACTGGAGAACCAGAAAAAAACACATACCAACACATTCAACACTGACTGAACCAGAAGGGCTTTTTATGCACCAGAATATAACAAGAAAACAAAATAACAGGGGCTAGAGACAGTAAATGGGGTAACTAACAAGGGTAACCATGGACATTAAAGAGGGTGTGGCACAAAGATCACAATTGCTTTACATAGGGAGCAAAAGCGTAAGCACAAGGGAGCAAAACAAGAGTCACAGGAAACAGAGAAACACTGGGACTGTAAAACAGTAAGGTTCCATTAGTTAATGTTATTTAATAATATTAAAATAAAATGAACAATACTTTTACAGCATTTTTAAATATAGTAAATGTTCATTTCAGCATTTACTAAAGCGTTATTTAACTCCCAATTTGTGCTTGTTAAAGTTGCACTGTTGCAGGGGTGCCGCTAGAGAAGGGAAGTTAGGACTATTCTAAGGGCCCACACCATTTTGAGACTCCCAGAGACATTATTAGGGGCCAATCCAGCCCCAACCCACCCATACCACCCCCCACCCATCCCTTCCCCCCACATACCGCCTCACCCCCCTTCCTGCGTTCAACTTTCATCCATGCCACCACATCAACTTCGTTCTTTACTCTCGTCCGTGACCACCCACCCCTCCTCCCCTCTCCGCTTTAGTCTGATACGCCACCCTGCTCCGCTTTTCACTTCCATCCCAAACCCCAAACACCCTCCACCCCCTGCATTATTTTTGTCTGCGACGACCGCCCAACCCTTCTTCACTTTTGTCCGTGACAACAAATAACTGTTTACACATGGCTCACACCAATCGGCACCCCAGCACTGTGAATGACGATTAATAAATATTACAATGAATGTATTGTTCATTGTTTGTTCATGTTAGATACTACATTAACTAACATTAACAATAAAAGGAACCTTAATGTAAAGTGTTATCTTTTTTGTGCACTGTCACATTACAAAAAAAATAAAAATTTATAATAATCACTCACACACATAAAAGTTTCTCTGTATATACATAAAAAACAAACTCTGATATCCGTATACCAGCAAACCCACAAATTTCAAAATAAATTGGCCACACCTCAGCAAGTTCTTGAACTGGACAAATTACAATTGGAATTGGGAAATGCTTTTGTCAAGCTACTATTTAAAAACTTTTACACTTTAACAAATCAGTTAATCAACAGTTTATTCGTTTATGACTTAAGAATGCTTTTTTGTGTATATACTTATATACTTTTTTGTACAGTTTTAGTGGTTTAAATTAATAGATGACTAGGTTTGTCATGTTATTTAGGAAACAAAAACAGGGTAATAAGCCGCTTGTACTTTTTAATGTTAGTTTACTTATTTACTTCATTATACATATAATTTATTATACAATTCACAATATGAATAAATCCCTTTGTAGTTCAGTAAAATTGTCAATCTGAGTAAAGATCTTATATCATAAAATCTGTCTGTCTGTGAGGCAATTTACAATTTTATTTGTTCATTAAACCTAAAAATTACATTTTAAAACACTTTAAGAACTTCCAAGTTTGACTTGTAATGCCAGCAACAAAAAATCACTTTTAATATTAATTTTAATTAAGTTTATTCCTGCTTCCTTACATGAACCTTAGCTGAATATAATTTTAAATACAATAAATAATTTGCTATTTAAAATGTATAGTTAGTTCAATTCCAAATATGGCGCAACCTTGCTTTTAGGTGTTTGTAAAGCTGATACAAAATAACAACAAATCAAACAAGCAGATGGAGAGAATTATTTAAACATCACATATAAATGTCACATATATTTATTAAAGTATTATAATAAGTTAAATAATGTCAATCTTTCGCCTACCTCCTTCTGCTGTTCAAAGTCATAACAATGTTTACCAAATGGTACTGCAGTTCTCTACGTGTTTTGTCTTAGTTCAAAAGTAAAAGATTGAAAAGATCATTTTTGAGTGATACTATATCAACTGCAGGTTGACGTTTGTTGGGTGTGGTTAAAAAGTGTAGTTTGGCAACCGAACCCTTTCTGTACGCAATACAGAAGAACATACTGATGGTATTATTATTTCCAATCCACAATGAAGGGTGTAAATACAATGCTGAATACTGCTAAGTTGAATGACAGGAATTCATTTATGTCATGGTGATAAAAGGTGTTTTGGTGACTATTAACACATCTAGTCTGATTCAAGATAAAAATAAGTGACATGAATAAATATAAGGTAAAATATAAGTAAAATAAGGCCTCTGTGCAATAGAGGAACAAAAAACAAGAATAAATAACATTATATTGATTACACATGACAAAACAAGCAGTAAACTTTAATTATTGTTAATTTGTTATCATTTTGGCCAGGGTGGGAGAAAAGGTAATTACATGCATCCAAATACTATTTTAGTTGCTTGATGGTATGAGGGATTTGACAGTGAACTTATCTTTGAAAACATGACTGTCATGAGTTGTTACTAAAATGGCAGGGTGTATACAATGGCCTCTCATAACAGGGGTTATAATATAACCCCTCTTCACAGCTCACCTCCATTGCAATGATCTCTCTGCCACAAATATCATCCTGAGATTTCAAAATGTGAATGTTGAGGGAAGATGAAATGATTATCATCAAACATAAATTAAATCATTATGTCAAACATTGTCCCCTCCAACCCCCCTTTATATCACATTTAAATTAAATAAATTAATCAATAATGGTGAGCACAGTATCTGCGGATGTTAATAAAAATCAATAAAGCTGCAGCAAAACTACATACTAAAATGCTATGAAGAGTATATTTATATAAATGAGTTATATTTATAATAACAGATTTAGGGTGTGTGAGAGTCAGTGTTACTGGTTATGGGCGTGTCTAGGAATGTTCAAAGCACACAATACTTCACTCAAATTTACGTAGACAAATCTTTATAGGGAGGTGGTAATTCAGAATGAACAATCACTGTATAATCTTTATTTAGTCTAAAGGCTTTTCCAAAAATCCACACCGATATCTCACCTGACTTGTAAGCCAACTTCTATAACTTAATCCCCTGAAATAATTACCAATAATTAGTTTTCTGTGATTTTAATTACATCCTATTTGGAAATATCAGTATGATAACTATTTAAACTGCTGTTCAAATGCCAATAAAACGCGCAGCGTTGTAACAGCATATTAACAGAAGCAAAAGCCAGTGAATCTGATAAATGCATCTTGACAGAATTTTTATTACAGACATGCTTTTTTGTTTAATATGTGTTCATCTTTGATGAATTAGTATAACATTATAGAAAAGTAAAGGAAAAAAGCTAATGTGTACCCTAGCAAACAAAAATATCTAAATGTTTACTTTATATAGTCCTAAATTGGTTTAGCTCTGTTTTACTGCCATTATTTGTGCACATGTCTATAGTATTTATTATAATCATTTATAATGAAGATTTGTTCTAGTGTTGGCATAGTATCCATGCTTAATTATTAAAAATGGGTCTTGTTCTTCTTCTTCTTGTTGTTCTTATTATTATCTGTGCTAAATAACTTGCAGTTGAAGTAAGAATTATTAGCCCCTTTGATTTTTTTTCTTTTTTTAATATTTCCCAAATAATGTTTAACAGAGCTAGGAAATTTTCACAGTATGTCTGATAATATTATTTCTTCTGGAGAAAGTCTTATTTGTTTTATTTCAGCTACAATAAAAGAAGTCTTTAATTTAACACTATTTTAAGGAACAAAACTATAAGCTTCTTTAAGGTATATATATATTTATTAATCTACAGAACAAACCATCATACAATAACTTGCCTAATTACCCTAACCTGCCTAGTTAACCTAATTAACCTAGTTAAGCCTTAAGATGTCACTTTAAGCTGTATAGAAGTGTCTTGAAAAATATCTAGTCAAAAAAATAAAAAATAAACAGAGGGTTAGTAATTCAGGAGGGCTAACAATTCTGAATTCAACAGTATTTCTACTTTAGGTTTTCATGGAAACCTTTTACTTACCGATCTTAGTTGATAAATAGAAAATAAATGCATTTATTAGAAATATTTTTGTTTAATTTAATATTTAGTGTCAATTTTAGTTAATTTACATTCATTCATTTATTTTCTTTTCAGCTTAGTCCCTTTATTAATCTGGGGTCGCCACAGCAGAATGAACCACCAACTTTTATTGCATTTATTTTACACAGCATTTATTTTACACAGCGGATGCCCTTCCAGCTGCAACCCATCACTGGGAAACATCCATACACACTCATTCACACTCATACACTACGGACAATTTGGCTTACCCAATTCACCTATACCACATGTCTTTGGACTTGTGGGGGAAACCAGGAGGAAACTCACGTGAGCATGCAAAGTCCACATAGAAATGCCAGCTCAGCTGACCCAGCCAAGGCTTGAACCAGCGACCGTTTTGCTGCGAGGAGATCTTGCTACCCACTGCACCACCGTTACACCTAATTAATTTACAATGTAGGCTATATAATGCATAAACATTCAAATCTATGTATTTATTTATTGTACGTTTAAATGGTAAATAAAATCAGTTTTTTAAAAAAGCAGTGCAACTGTTTTCAAACCAGCATATTTCAATGAAATTTTGGGAAATGAACATTGAGATTTTAATCACAGAAGTTATTCATATTTTAAAGCATATTCAATTATTCAAACTGTATCAGTTTAACTGTTGTAATGCAACATAAAAAAATCATTTGAAATAATTAGATTCCTTGTCAATGATATTAAATGATATTAACTTAAGTCATTATTGCTTAGCTCAGCCTTGAGAGAATGTAGGCTGCACCAAGTATAAGGGAGGATCCTTCATTTTTGAAAAACATACTTTAATGAAGAATAAATAAACCAGTCTGACCAGCTTTCTTGGGCTGCAGTTCAATGATAATACAGTGAGACAGAGGTCAAGAATTGGCAAAGGATTATATTGTGATGAGATTCAACATTTGATATACAGATAGAAAATTTCAGCTCAAAAATGTGACTTATAAAAAGAAAATTAATTAACACTGTCATGTGTTGGTAAATATTTTTTTATAACGATAGCTTTATAATAAAAAATAATAATAAAATAAATTCTGATGGTTCCGTTTAAATAATTTGAGTAATTTGGCACATATGCCTACTCTAGCTCCATCAGTTAACGATAGACAAATGTGCCATCAGTATGAAGACTTTTACATGTAGGCTGGCATACAGTAAGCCAATTTTACAGTCATATCGTAATCACTTTATAATACTAACAAAATGTAGCCTAATTAAGTGACTGTTGTACTCTGATTAGTAGGCCAACTCATAATGATAACAAACATTGACATTGAAACATTTTGAGCCATTAAGCGTATGAATGTAAAAAGATCTACATTGAAGCATCAATGCAATCAGGAACCGTAATTTTTAAGAGTTTTTTTTTTGTTGTATTAATCAGGTATTAAAAGAAAACAGTTTCTGGCTACATGTTAAAGTCCATTTTATTCAACTTCTACTTTCATTTATATTATTTTCACAGTTAGTGTCAAGTTGCAGGATGTTTTGTCAATCAAGTACAACAGCGGGGGTGTACTCGCTGAAAATTACGTCAATCCCTACCAATTATCTGAGGAGAATCTAGACAAACTTCATTCTTTAAGCTGTGGGGGTGAGGAAAAGCATCCTCTGTTTCCACTATACTGCTAACTTTATTAAGATTTTAAATCTGATATTTGCAACTAGTTTTTCCCCTTCAGGGCACCCATGAGCTATTTATGCGCGTCACTCGTTCACAAATGACATGTATGTACAGTCATGTGAAAAAAATAGAGCACCCGATGAAAGCCTGGGTATTTTGTAAGGTTTTTTAATTATATGGTTATTTAATCTCAATTTTAACAATGCAGAAAGATGAAGGTAGATTAACTAAACAATTAAAACTGAAAGAGGACTTTTTAAGATCTTCTGTAAATGTATTTCTACCAAACTGCATATTCTAACTGGGGAAAAAATTAAGACGCCCTACCCCCTAGCTAGTGTTACGCCCTTTGGCTGAAAAAACTACAGAGAGACATTTCTTGTAGACATCTAACAGTCTTTAAAATCAGTCTGAGGAAGGTGTAGCCCTCTCTTCAATGCAGAATCATTTTAGCTGTGAGATGTTTGAGATGTACAGCTCGTTTCAAGTCACCTTACAGCATCTCAATAAGATTAAGGTCTGAGCTTTGACTTGGCTATTCCAGGACTCTCAATTTCTTAGTTTTCAGCCAGTACTTCGTTGATTTACTGTTATGCTATGTTATGGGTCATTGTTGCATTGCATGTTCCAGTTTCGTTTAAGGTTTAATTTTTGGACACATATCTCACATGTTCCTCAAGCACCTTTTGATACACCATAGAATTCATGGTGGATTATGATGGTGAGCTGACCAGATCCTGCTGCAGCAAAGCAACCCAAAATCATGACACTTCCACCTATGTGCTTTACAGTTGGTATGAGGTTCTTTACCTTGAATGCTGTCTTTGGTTTACGCCAAACATGTCATCTGTTCTGGTTTTCAAAAAATTCAATTTCAAATTCCAATATTCCATAAGTCCTGGTCTTTGTCAATACTCACTCTGGCCTTGATGGATTCCTCCTTGCACACCTCTCATGCAAGTTAAACTTGAGCATTGTCTTTCTGATTGTAGTGACATGCACTTTCACATCAACAGTAGCCAGAACCTGCTGTAGGTCCCGCTTGACATTCATGGGCTTTTGGAGACCTCTTTTAGCCTCTGCCCTCGGGGTAAACTTGAGGTGACCTCTGCACCTGTCTATGATTTGAGCCATTTTAAGTGAAAATAAATGTGAGGGTGTCCTAAAATTTTCCTCAGTTACAATATGCATTTTTGTAGAATTAAATCAACACAAGATCTTGAAAAGTTTTAATTTTTTTATTTTATTTGTTTAGTTATATTACCTTACTATTTCAATATAATTTTAAATTCAATATAGTTAAAATTCCAATTCAATAACCCTATATTTAAAAATCTTAGAATAAACCCAGGCTTCCATAGTGTCTTTCACACTATGAAATGAATTTTTTCACATGATTATATGTATGTATGTATGTATGTATGTATGTATGTACATACAGCTGAAGTCAGAATTATTAGCCCCCTTTGAATTGTTTTTCTTTTTTACAGTTTTTCTCAGTCGCTTTGGTGTATTTCTCACAACACTATTTACATTTGCACATCATTTGATGCATTTCTCAAAACTATTAGTCATTTGTGCACATCATAGTAACAGTTTCTCATTCCTTCCAACAAATTGCAAATGCTTTTGGACATGCATCAATTGCTTTCATGCAACTCTACTGTTTTATTACATTATCATTTGCTTATGTCATGTCAGTAAAAATTAACTGAACTTGTGAATGCTGAATAGTCATTTTATATAAAACTAATAGTCCTCGTTTCATTACTTGAGTCATTACATACTAAAATGTTGAACTTGTCAAAATCTGTCAAGCTAATTTAAAAAAAAAATCTTTAAATCTTTTCTTTTTCCCTGAAAATGTCTCCATAATTGAACAGTTTCATGAATGATTTACAGACTATGTTGTAGGTTCAGTTTCAATATATACTGTAATATTGTATACAGTTTAGGGGTGTCATGATTCTCCAAATCCTCGATTCGATTACATTTTCGATTCTTAAGTCATGATTCGATTCGATTTTCGATTATGAATAATTAATTAATTAATAGCAAATTAATTATTTGTAGCCTACAGTTTAAACTACCTGACCTGTTTGGTCTTTGTTTTATCCATAATCAAATCATACAGTAAATGAATAAAGGCAAGTTCCACACATAATAACCACCTGTCAATCACTTTTTTCTTGTGAATAGGCAGTGATCTGTGTCGTTATTATGGCGTCGGTAAAAAAAGGTGCACAACCAACAGGAACCAGCCAACAGTATCTGAGGTGTTTGCTTAAATGACTAAGTACTAGTGTGAAAGTAAAAGATTGAAGCAGTCTTAACTAGGTTAATTAGGTTAACCAGGCAGGCTAGGGTAATTAGGCAAGTTATTGTATAACGATGATTTGTTCTGGAGACAGTCTGAAAAACAATTTGCTTAAGGGGCTAATAAATTTGACCTTAAAATGGTTCATAAAAAATTAAGAACTGCTTTTATTCTAGCTAAAATAAAACAAATAAGACTTTGTTCAGAGGAAAAATTGCTATTATTAATAGCATATAAATATTAGACATACTATCAACATTTCCTTGCTCTGTTAAACATCATTTAGGAAATATTTTAAAAAGAAAAAAACAACAAAGGGGGGCTAATAATTCTGACTTCCACTGTATATATATATATTTACAGTAATTTTTTAATGTTTTTAACAAAACTTATTCAGTTCATCAAGGCTACATTTATTAAATGTAAAAAATGTTAAATTGTTAAATATTTATCAATATTTTAAATAACTACTTTGTTATTGTATGTAGTTTCAAATAGAATTATTACTCCAGACATTATTGCTTTTATTACTATTACCATTGATAAATATAATAATAATTAATATTAGTGATTTCTGAAGGATCATGTGACTGGAGTAATGAAGCTGAAATTTCATCTTTAAAATCACTGGAATAAATGAATAGATTAAATGACAAACTACTTTTCAACAGTTATTTTATACTGCAACATTTCATAATTTGTATTTATGATGAAATAATTGCAGCCTTGGTGAGCAGAAGCTTAGTTTACCATATTTAACTATCATACTGACCCCAAACTTTTGACCAGTTGTGTATAGAATATTTTATAAGCAAAAATTTGCACTATAATTTTAACAACCCACAGACATCGTCACCGAATATAAAGCAGAGGTCAGACTTTCTCATAAATACAGAGCCTAATTTCAATTGTCAGGTTTTGTAAAAATTGATCTATTGAATTAATCAATCTATTAAAGAAATGTTGGCTAGAATTCTGCATTATAGGCTTAAATTATAGAGAGACATAGCAGATGAACCGACTGCATCAGATCAATGTAAATCTTTCTTTCGAGCTGGAAATGAACAAAACAACAGGCCTAATACAACTTATTATACGATTAAAATATGGAAAAATTAACAGATAGTAATTTCGGTCAATTTTCCTGATGGATAAACCGAGATCAGGCTGGATAAACAGCTTTCGGTAATATTTCAGCATGCTTTCACTTTCGCATTTAGGTAACAATGACATCTCGCCCTGCTCATCATTCACTCTTCATATAGCCGTATATATGGCTATTACACGATCATAATGCACTGTGATATAGCCTGGGTCGTTAGTTCGTTGCATTGTTTTCTCACTACAATCGATCCGCTCAGTAGGGCAGAGACCGTCTCTTTCAGGCGATCTCGGACTGATTGATTTGGCGCGGATGCGAGCGCAACTGCTGGATTTATGCCAAACAAACCACGCTAACGGAGGAAACGAGACAGATTCCGAAACAAACATCTATGTGTGAAAGCACCGTAAGATTGTATTTGCACACAATTGACAGACAGTCGCAGCGCGCAGCTCTGGCTCGATCTGTCAGGCATCAAGGCAGCACTTTACACTGGCCCGAGCGTCTCGCACGCTGGCTCCGGGCTATCGGGCAGTCCTTATTGTCGAGCCCTGAAGGTTTAAGCTCTGTCGATGGGTCCCCTGCGTCTGCACAGTTTACCAAACACTTCAACAAGCGTGTTTTTTCCCGCTTGGCAAGCCAAGCTGACGTGACATGGGGGCGTGGCAGCATCGACGATTCTATTTTTTGATTTGATAATCGAAATCGAGCATAAATTTCGATCGATTTCGATTTAAAATCGAAATTGTGACACCCTTAATACAGTTGCACACAGCTCTACCCAAAGGAAGTTTATTTTTGTTGTAAATAAGGGTGTATTTATTCTTTTGCACAATGCTGTGAATAAATTACAATTGCAAAGAGCAAATGCAGTAAAAATGTGAAACATACATATTCAGTGTCTTGTACTCTTTACTGTAGTTTTCAAAAGGCTGTGTAAATAGTTTAAGTATATAAATGCTGTCTTGAGCATTTTCAGGAAGTGTCACCAAAATCTAACTTATTGCATTGGAATAAACTTGAAGGGGAAACTGTCATAATAAAAACACGACAATGCCATTTGACTATCTTGTTCATAAACAATGGCGTCAGGACTTTTCATCTTGATGACACTGAAACTTTCATTGACATGAACTCTTGCTTTTGAGGAATGAGCGATCCATTTTGAGCAAGTGATGCACTTTTGCAGGTTTCCAGCTAGGTTTTGCAGTTTGAACTAATAGTTTTGCATTAACAAAATGCATTAACTGTTGTGCAAATGTAAATAGTGTTGTGAGAAATGCAAAGCCACTGAAAAAAAACCTAAATATTTTCTAAATGATATTTAACAAAGCAAGGAAATTTTCACAGTATGTCTGATAATATTTTATCGTCTGAAAAAAGTCTTATTTGTTTTATTTTGGCTAGAATAAAAGCAGTTTTTAATTAAAAAAAAAAAAAAAACATTTTAGGGACAAAATTATTAGCCCCGTTGAGCTAATTTTAAGCATCGTTATACAATAACTTACCTAATTACCCTAACCTGCCTAGTTAACCTAGTTAAGCTTTTAAATGTCACAGCTGTATAGAAGTGTCTTGAACAATATGTAGTAAAATATTATTTCTACCAGAAAGACTTTAGGAGGCAGAAAACGTTTGAACATTTATTGTGAATTGTTTGCTTGAATGAGAGTTTGTTATGGTCCTTTCATAAAGTTCTTTGGAGTAAGCCCCGTCTATAGAGCAGAACTCTGGATGAGCTGGCAGATCCTGCCTGAAGATGAAGGCAGGGCGAAGCCAATCCCAAAAGACAAAACTCAGGGTTCAGTTTTGTAGCAATCCTAAAACAGAGAATGATAATAGATAAGATAGCTTAAATTGTATATTCATGCAAATAGCACCCTGATGGGCAGAGAGATATATAAGAGATCCAACATGAAGATAAAAAGAAGCAATTAGGCTAATATATGCTAGAAGCCCAGATGAAGATAAAAGAGAGAGCATGCCCCGACAGGTAGAGGAGAGAGAGCGCGCCCTGACAAGCATAAGAGAGAGAGAGCGTGCCCCGACGAGCAGAGGAGAGAGATTGCCCCAATGGGCGGAAAAGAGAAAGCGTTCCCCGACAAGCAGACGAGAGAGAGTGCCCCGACAGGCAGAGGAGAGAGTGCGTGCCCCGACATGCAAGGGAGAGAGAGACAGAGTGCCCCAACGGGCGAAAAAGAGCGTGCCCCGACGGGCAGAGGAGAGAGTGCCCCGACGGGCAGAGAGGAGAGAGAGAGAGGAGACAGACAGAGAGAGAGAGAGAGAGGTCATGCACAACATGAGCTCCTGAACTTCCTAAAGTTCTTTTGTTTTTAAAAAGAGATAAACCTAAGAAAATAGCTCAAAATTAACAACAAACATGGTGAACACAAGTTCACTGTAAATAGATAAGAAATAGATAAGAAATTTAGCAAAATACATTGGAAAACAAAGGAAAACCGGTGGAAAACAAGCTGAAGGACTTCCCCCACAAGATCTGAACCGTACCACAGGACGACAGAAGGATAAAACAACAGCATAAAAACTTGGAATAAGGATTTACTTTCTAGAGATCAAGGACTATACCTTTAAGTAATCACTGGAATACAAGAATTTTCATCTGGAAAACAATCTAACCCTACAGAACAACAGAAACAAGCTGTAACAAAAGATCAAACCAGCAAAGGCCTTCAACTCACCCTCTGGTAAAGGTAAGCACAAACAAACCCTTACCTACTCAAATGAGTTTAAAAAGGAGAGAGACTAAAGCAAGAAAAACAAGAAAAAACAAGAAAAGAAAAAATCTTACTAACTAGTAGTCCACATTTGATTTAAAGTCATACTGTAGAGGACAATTTGCCTTCACACCACAAGCCCGGCTAGCTAAGCCATTGTCCTGAATATCAAAGAAGTGTGAACTACAGCATAATGGCAATGGCTGCAATGGGGGATGGAGCTCACACCTTTGACTACCCCCCAGACATCCAGTCTGAGAAGAGCAGACAACAGTATAAACTTAAACAGCAGAAAGAAAATCCTGAAACTCTGTTTAAAGACACATCAAACCTCAAAGGCAAAACAATCACCACCAACTTGCTGTTTTACACAGAACATCCAACTGTCTGGCACGCAGCGTTCTGTACACATTTCCAACACTTCACAAAAAATGGAATTTGTAAAGGCAGACAAATATGCATATATGAAGACTCAACAAAGAACCCAGAGAATCGGCAACTAACAATCAACCTCTATCAGAATGGAACTATAATGGTACAGGGAAATAATGCTATCCTCACACAGTTTGAGAAGACTTTCCACTCCTTAAAGGTAAAGGTGAACACTGAAATTGCAAACATTTGTATGCCCACCCCAACCCCTGCTACACTGGAACACATGGAGACTTCTCCCCACCCCAATACAGAGGAAAAGACAAACTCAGAGGAGAAAAAGAGCAACTCTCTTCCAGCAAGCCCAGACCTCCACAACACAGTTGCCCAACTGCAACACAGCCTGGCACTACTGGAAGTGGAAATAATTGAAATCAGTGAACATGTCCAGAGCAAAACTCTCAGCACTGAAGACACAGAGCAACTCAGAGACCAGCTCTGCCAAATAAGAAATGCACTAAAAGTTTCCATTCAAGAATTAAAGGGAGACATTTCCACACTGTCTCAAGACAGAGACAATCTCCAAAAAGACTTGACAGACTTAAAACACACCATGGGGAAAGCACTATCAGAAATGAAAGACCATCTAACAAGAGAGCTCACAGGGTTTAAAGTTGAGCTACAACAGAGGGACACACAGATTGAGACACTGAGGACAGAATTAAAGTCTCTCTCTGCTCCTTTGAACAATCAAACCATCAAGCACCCACTGCCCCTCACCAAAGCCAGATCTCCACAGCGGCCCACAGAGCCCCCACCACCAAACAACACTCAGAGAGAGGCAGACACACCTAAAACTGCCAGCAACACAGGTGTGGAACACCAGAAGCCTTCAACAACCACCCCTTCCACACCAAAGGAGAGCCCACAACCACAAAGCACGCAGATTGAAATCGCCATCCTCATGGACTCTAATGGGAAATTCTTGCAAGAGAAAAAGCTATTCCCTGGCCATAAAACTTCAAAACTCTGGTGCCCAAAAACAAGTGATGCCCTCAGAATACTGTCTGCACCCAGTTTTGGCACACCCTCACACATCATCATTCACACGGGGACCAACGACCTGAGAGCCCAGCAGGAAAGAGTCGGGCAGCTAGTCTGCAGAGTAGCAGAGAAAGCTGCAGAGACCTGCCCCAATGCAAAAATCACCATCTCCACCCTCCTGCCTCGCAGGCCCCGTTTACACTAGTACGTTTTAGTTTTAAAACGGCGTTTTAGAATGAAAACGATCCACGTCCACACTCGCGTTTTACCCAGCGTTTCTGAACTGCTCTCCGTCCACACCAAAACGCTGAAAACGCACATCACGTGACCACACACACACTCTCGGGCAAGCGCTGCAGCCCATGTACCCAGATGAGAGCTCTGCTAGTCGGACTTCTCATCAAGCATCTCCCGCTGGATCTAATCTCACTATATTTATTAAACGGGATATTTCATTTATCTTGTTGTCTTTATCTAACGACATATTCCCTGACTTTGGGCATTGGAATCTATTACTTGTTCTCAGGTAACGTGTTTTGGCTGAGCGCAAAGATAAGTTAATGATTAATGTAACCACGTACATTCTGTATATTGACTTATCGCTTGCCTTTATTTCCTATAATGTATAAACTTATTGTATGTTATACTTTTAAAATGGCCATTATCGATTCTTAAAACTGATATTCAGCAGAAGAGAGGCTGTGTTTCGTATTTTCACTGAAATTGAAAGGAGGCAGTTGTTATCGGCTCCGTTTTGTTATAAATATCCACACAGTGAAGATGACGCTCATCTTATACAGCACGGCGCCTCAACATGTCTGCTGTCTAAGTTGCTAATATTAAAATGAAAATAGGCAGTTCCTTAAATCATGTTTACATTTTATTGTTGAGAAAGTGAAACAACGAAGCCAGGGTGATGTGAATGAAGTTATAAAGTACACTGTTCCCTTTGAAGATTTACCCGTGTCCTCAGTATAATCTGCTTTTCCATATCAAACTGAGAAGAAGAGACTGCAGCCTTGATCAAACTTGCGAAGTCTGAACTTACACGGAGAAGATTCAGGACTGAACTGTGTGTTAGGCTACTTAATATTCAGGAAAAGCCCCAATCAGAGAGGCGAACGTCTGCAGCCCCGCCTCCGTTTTCAGATGTCTCCGTTTTCCATCATCCACACTGAGACGGAGCAGCAGCGTTTCAAAATGAAAACGGCCTCTCCAGCGTTTTCGAAACGCTCCGTTTTCGGCGCTCGAGAACTCCGGCGTAGTGTGGACGGTTGGCGTAACCGTAGCAAAACTTATGCGTTTTCAAACTAAAACGCACTAGTGTAAACGGGGCCGCAGAGACATCCACCCCGACACCATCAACAGAGTCAACGCTGACATCTCCAGAGGATGTGCTCTACTGCCCAGCGTGCACCTGACTCATCACACCAGCATCACAGTAAGAGACCTCTATGATCACGTACACATAAAAAAGGACAAAGTCAATGTGTTCGCAAAAGCACTGAAAGACACAGCATGGGGCAGACAGACATCAGCTCACACAACAAACAGACTCTCACCACCTTACCACATGGAAAACATGAAACAACCTCCACCTGGACATTACTGGGGACCCCCACCTCACACGAGACACTTTCAGCCTACACAAGCACAACAGCAGAGACCGCGGCCCAGCTCTGGACACAGCCAAAAAACCCAGACCATGCCAGGACCCCCCCAAAGAGAAACACCTACAGCTGGTCATCACCAAAGACCTACTCCATCAAACAGACTAAATCCAAGACAAGTGAACAACAGCAGGAGGAGTCCGCAGCACCCAACAACCAGCACAACCGCTGCTGACAGCACACCCAGACCAGCACTGCTGCCACAACACAGAAACTACGCCCAGGCTCTCAAAGGACCGGCGAAACCTCTGGAGATAGGTGAAATCAGACAGCTGCTACAATACATCAGCGCCCAGCTGACGTGAACAGCCCCCCAATTTACAATATACAACCACCATGTATATATATATATATATATATATATATATATATATATATATATATATATATATATATATATAACTAATATATTAGTAAAGGTTTATCTCAAACTTAAAAAAAAAAACAAGAACTTTACTTATCTCTAAATGACCCTGTCAATATCATTGTGGAATATACAAGGCCTAAAATCATCAGCCTTTGGACTAAAAAGCTTAAACACAGAATTCCACGCAAACATAAAAAATAAAGACATTATTATTCTCCAGGAGACATGGAGCAAGACAAACACTACCACACATTGCCCACCCAACTACAGGGAAATTATTCTTCCCTCACAGAAACTCAACACAACTCGACAAGGGAGAGACTCAGGAGGACAAATCATCTGGTACAACTCAAAACTCCACAAATACATCGACACAGTTAAAACCGGAAAATATCACGCATGGCTCAAAATCCACAAGGATCTACTGTCGTCCCAAAAAGACTGTTTCTTATGTGCCATATACATCCCACCATCAGAATCCCCCTACTACAGCGAAGACATGTTTGACACTCTGGAGAAAGAGACGAGCCACTTCCAGGCCCAAGGACACGTGCTCATCTGTGGAGACATGAACGCCAGAACAGGACAACAGCCGGACTTCACCAACGCACAGGGAAGCAAATACATCAACAGCAACCTACCAGGTATACAGACCAGCTTCTCCCACCTTCACAGAAACAACCACGATCATATAGTCAACAAAAGTGGAAAAGAGCTCTTGCAGATCTGCAGGAGTCTGGGACTGTACATTGTCAACGGTCGGACAAGAGGAGACAGACTCGGGAGATTCACATTCTGCTCACCTCTTGGCAACAGCACAGTAGACTATATGATAACAGATATAGACCCTTCATCTCTCAGAGCATTCACTGTTAGAGAACTCACCCCACTTTCTGACCATAGCCAAATTACTTTATACCTCAAAAAGACAATAACAAACCCTTGCACACAGCCCAATAAACTATTTAACATCAGAAAGCCATACAGATGGGCTGAGAACAGTGCAGAAGACTACCAAAATGCAGTAAACAGCCCAAAAACTCAACAAATCCTAGATAACTTCCTGGTTAGCGCATATGCCCACACCAAACAAGGAGTTAATATGGCGGTAAAAGACATAAACAATATATTCGAAAGTACAGCTAAACAGGCAAAATTAAAAGTTAAAACCAGACAAAATAATCCACCCAAAAATGACAAAAACTGGTTTGATCAAGAATGCCTGTCAATTAGGAAACACCTCAGAAACCTGTCAAATCAGAAACACAGAGACCCAAATAATGCAGAGATTCGGCTTTTCTATTGTGAAACACTAAAACAATACAAACAAACACTCAGAACCAAAAAGGCACAATACACCCAAAAACAACTGACAACAATAGAGAACTCCATTAACTCAAATCAATTCTGGGACAACTGGAAAAACTTGATCAAAAACGATCATGAAGAGCTACCGATCCAAAATTCAGAAATATGGGAGACCCATTTCCAAACACTATTCAATAAAGTAGAAACAGACACAAACCCTAAACAAAATCAAATAACAAAAACACTGGCAACACTAGAATCGACTATCAAGGATAATCAAAACCCAATAGACTTCCCCATCACTATAATGGAGCTTAAAGACAAAATTAAATCTGTTAAACCTAAAAAAGCATCTGGACCTGACGGAATATTAAACGAAATGATAAAACAAACCAACCCTAAATTTCAATCAGCCATCCTAAAATTATTTAATCTAGTTCTGAGCGTTGGTCACTTCCCTGATATCTGGAATCAAGGATTGATAACACCCATCTTTAAAAATGGAGATAAATTTGACCCCAATTATTACAGAGGGATTTGTGTGAGCAGCAACCTGGGAAAGTTATTCTGTAGTTTAATAAATGCCCGACTACTGGACTTCATCACGACACATAATGTCTTAAGCAGAAGTCAAATTGGATTTTTACCAAAATACCGCACATCTGACCACATTTACACACTGCACTCACTAATTGAAAAACACACTGTCCAAAATAAAGGTAAAATATACGCATGCTTCATTGACTTTAAAAAAGCTTTCGACTCAATTTGGCACCAAGGCTTACTTTATAAGCTGATTGAAAGTGGCATAGGAGGAAAAACATATGACCTTATTAAATCAATGTACACCGAAAGCAAATGTGGCATCAAAATTAGCACAAAAAGAACAAAATATCTTTCCCAGGAGCGTGGAGTGAGACAAGGCTGCGGCCTGAGCCCAACACTATTCAACATCTACATAAACGAGCTGGCGCTCAGTCTGGAGCGATCCACCGCTCCGGGTCTCGATCTCCACGACTCTCAGATCAAATGCCTGCTGTACGCAGACGACCTGCTGCTACTATCGCCAACCGAACAGGGCCTTCAGCAGAACCTGCAGCTGCTGGACCAGTACTGCCAGACCTGGGCCCTGACCGTCAACCTAAACAAAACCAAAATCATCACCTTCCAAAAAAGAGCCAGAGCCCAGGGAACACAACACACATTCACAGTAGGTACCAATCAGATAACACACACAACACAGTATAATTATTTAGGCCTGAACATCACCTCCACTGGAAACTTTAATCCTGCAGTGAATGAGCTGAGAGATAAAGCCCGCAGAGCCTTCTACGCCATCAAGCGTCAATGTCCCATAGACATCCCGGTTCAGATCTGGCTGAAGATCCTAGAGTCCGTCATCGAGCCCATCGCCCTCTACGGCAGTGAGGTGTGGGGCCCACTGACAAACCCTGAACAAGATCTGGCCAAATGGGACAAACACCCTATAGAAACCCTGCACACAGAGCTGTGTAAGAACATCCTACACGTCCACCGGCACACAACAAACAACGGATGCAGAGCAGAATTAGGCAAATACCCTCTGATAATAAAGATACAGAAAAGAGCTGTCAAATTCTGGAAGCACTTAAAACTCAGCGACCCGGACTCATACCACTATAAAGCCCTGCAGGACAGAGAACTGAGCAGAAGAGCAGACCCACTCTCCCAGCTGGCCCAGAGCTTCAGGGTCTCTGAGACGTCTCCTGAGGAGCTGAACACACTCCTGCCACTGACTCAGATCACACACCAGATCAAGAACAGCTACACACACCACTGGGACACTCACACACAACTGCAAAGCAAAATGCAGTGTTATCTGGCCCTGAAGAGACAATATACTCTGGCAGACTATCTTCACACAGTGACAGATAAAGGTCTGAGGAACACCCTGAGCAGATACAGACTCAGCGGACACCAGCTGGCTATAGAGACGGGCCGGCACAGACAAACATGGCTGCCGATGGAGGAGCGGCTGTGCCCACACTGCCCTCAGCAGCCGATTGAAACAGAACTGCACTTCCTTACGGAGTGCACAAAATACTCAGAGATCCGGGAGAAGTTCTACCCGAAACTCACACACACACACAAAAACTTTGAGTCCCTGCCGAACATTGAGAAACTGCCCATCCTCCTGGGGGAGTGTGTGTGCTGCTGTGTGTTAGCAGCTCAGTTTGTGCACTCCTGCCACCGTCTGAGGAACCCACAATGATCCGCTCCACTGTCTCCAACACACAACACAGGAACTCTTTACTCGTGGACTTACTGTTGATATTATTGTCACCACTTTTATCCTGTTTCACAAATTACCATTAATCTATTTTTATTTTTATTAATATTTTTAGTTTTACTGATATATTGTTGTTTTTATTAATCTATTTTTATTTTTTACATTTCTTTTCTTTATTTCTATATTATATTTTATGTTCATATTTGTTTGCACTACTGCCCTTTTTGCACTGTCTTGTCTGTACGCAGCGACGCTGCACTGCTTTGGCAATACGAATGTACAGTTATTTGTCATGCCAATAAAGCACCTAAAATGTGAAAAAATGAGTGCCCCGACGGGCAGAGAGGAGAGAGAGAAAGAGAGAGTGCCCCGTCGAGCAGAGGAGAGAGAGCGTGCCTCGACGGGCAGAGGAGAGAGAGCGTGCCTCGACGGGCAGAGGAGAGAGAGCGTGCCCCGACGGGCAGAGGAGAGAGAGCGTGCCCCGACGGGCAGAAGAGAGAGAGCATGCCTCGACGGGCAGAGGAGAGAGAGCGTGCCTCGACGGGCAGAGGAGAGAGAGCATGCCCCGACGGGCAGAGGAGAGAGAGCGTGCCCCGACGGGTAGAGGAGAGAGAGAGTGCCCCGACGGGCAGAGAGGAGAGAGAGAAAGAGAGAGTGCCCCGTCGGGCAGAGAGGAGAGAGAGAGAGTGCCCCGACGGGCAGAGAGGAGAGAGAGAAAGAGAGAGTGCCCCGTCGAGCAGAGGAGAGAGAGCGTGCCTCGACGGGCAGAGGAGAGAGAGCGTGCCTCGACGGGCAGAGGAGAGAGAGCATGCCCCGACGGGCAGAGGAGAGAGAGCGTGCCCCGACGGGCAGAGGAGAGAGAGCGTGCCCCGACGGGCAGAGGAGAGAGAGAGTGCCCCGACGGGCAGAGAGGAGAGAGAGAAAGAGAGAGTGCCCCGTCGGGCAGAGAGGAGAGAGAGAAAGAGAGAGTGCCCCGTCGAGCAGAGGAGAGAGAGCGTGCCTCGACGGGCAGAGGAGAGAGAGCGTGCCTCGACGGGCAGAGGAGAGAGAGCATGCCCCGACGGGCAGAGGAGAGAGAGCGTGCCTCGACGGGCAGAGGAGAGAGAGCGTGCCCCGACGGGCAGAGGAGAGAGAGAGTGCCCCGACGGGCAGAGAGGAGAGAGAGAGAAAGAGAGAGTGCCCCGTCGAGCAGAGGAGAGAGAGCGTGCCTCGACGGGCAGAGGAGAGAGAGCATGCCCCGACGGGCAGAGGAGAGAGAGCGTGCCTCGACGGGCAGAGGAGAGAGAGCGTGCCCCGACGGGCAGAGGAGAGAGAGCGTGCCCCGACGGGCAGAAGAGAGAAAGCATGCCTCGACGGGCAGAGGAGAGAGAGCGTGCCCCAACGGGCAGAGAGAGTGCCCCAAAAGGCAGAGGAGAGAAAGCGTGCCCCGACGGGCCGAAGAGATTGAGAGCGTGCCCTGACGGTCCGAAGAGATTGAGAGCGTGCCCAGACGGGCCAAAGAGATTGAGAGCTTGAATCGATACCAAATTGTCTGTGTCTGCATCGCGGCTCTAGCTTTATGGTATAGCATAAGACTTGTTTATATAATGTTGATTCCAGCTAGAAAAACATTTAGAACTAAATGATTTAAGGCCATAGCGTTAGATTTGTGCTCTTTCAGACATTAACTTGCATATCATGATTCAGTGACTATATAACGTTAATGAAACAAGAGTTAGACTTCACTCATGCAGACTATGTATACACGTAATGATTTAAGGTAATAAACACAGAGTATAAGATCACTGAGATGGAAGGGCTGATGAAGATGGCATGAAATCCCACTAAATAAGATTGACAGTGTTTAACCGGGCTGTTTTCGGTAAAATCGCATGATCATTCTGGTATCCAGCATTGTTTAAAAGGCTAAACAGCGAAACAGATTGTTTAGATGAGCTTATATACATGGCTTGCTTTGGTTGTTATAGGCAGACACAATAATTATTATGAATGACATGACATTTCAGTCTTCCTGGTAGAACTATAGCTAAAGCTTTCATTTACTGTCATCTTGGCATAAAGTTATTAGAAATGAGTTATTAAAACTATTACATTTAGAAATGTGTTGAAAAAAATCTGTTAAACAGAAATTGGGTAAAATATGAAACAGGGGGCCTGAATAATTCAGAGGGCTAATAATTGTGAAATTCAACTGTATGTATATATGTAAGTATGGAGGAATGAATGGGTGGATGTTACATAGAAAGCCTAAACAGACAGACAGACAGACAGACAGACAGACAAATAGACAGATAGACAGACAGACAAATAGACAGATAGACAGATAGATAGATAGATAGATAGATAGATAGATAGATAGATAGATAGATAGATAGATAGATAGATACCATCACAATGATGAGCCACAACTGAGCGCCAATTGGTTACAACTGAAACAGTCGAGTGGATTTTTTTTTACCTTTCAAAGACAAAACAAGGCCAGACTCAGTTCCCATATAAACGCTCACAAACTAACTGAGAAATGTAAACAGTCGAGTGGATGTGACAATGTCTATGTGTTTACGTTCATTTTTCCTGTATTTTAGCTTTTTTTTTTGTAAGTATAATAGCCTATATAGGCTATTTACACAACTTACATTTTACTAAATTTTAAATTACTCAATACTCAATTATAAAAGTTGTATTTGGTTTTATTGTAATTTTATTTATTTATTTTTTATTTTTTGACGTGCTATTTTATATACGTGCTATTTTCGTATTTTCGTTTGGTAGTATTTGTTCTTTTTTGTTTCATTTATTTTTGTGTAGTTTGTTTGCTTTAATTTATCTCTCCGTCTGTTTTGTGTTGTCTTGTTATGTATTTTTGTCTTGTTTTGCTCCACCTGTGAGTCTCTTGCTGCTGGTTTCCTCCGCCCGGCTGCTAGACCGGTTCTGAATCGGAGTCCTGTAGTATTTTCACCTGTGCCTCTTCACAGGCCCGGAGACCCAACTGCACGCTCAGACAAGCGCACAGTGCTGCACTTCCAGACCTGTCGTTTTCTCAGACAGTGCCACCTGCTGTTGGGTTGGGTGAAGCGGCAGGTACGGAGACCCAACTGCACGCTCAGACCAGCACTTTCTAGCAAGTTGCAACATCAGAAACGCCAGTGGGGTTATTGGTTATTAAAGCGATTCCTAAAAATTACCAGGTTTTATGGCATAAATCAATGTTATGTACAATATTACACTAACAAACAATTATTTCAGTGTTTGATTTGATTAAAATTAGTGTCAAAAGAGCATTATTTTATGATATTTACAGCTTGCTCTTACTTTATGTATTAATGTACCATTCTGGAACAATTTTCTAGCAATGTTTTCTGGCAAAATAAAAAAAAACTTTAAAGTAAAAATGTTAAAACAAAATGTATACTACATAACACAACTATTATTTGTAACATTTTAGTGCTACATATTACTGTATTATCTATCTGAAAGTGCTCCCAAAGACAATAACAGTAACACAATAACAGTTTATCAATTAATAAGTTCTGTAATGATTACAAATACGTTTTTTGGAAATCAAAATATCAGCTACTCTGCATAGAATTTACAATATAAGCTCTCTAAGGTGAAATCAAAAATAATTTGCTTGTTGTGTGTATTTTTTCCCACATTGATATTACAATTTTAAAAGGGGGTCTCTGCTTACACTAATAAAGTGCACCAAAAACTGCAGATGTTTCCATTTTTTTTTTTTTTTTTTTTTTGCTGTAGAAATGAAAAATCTCCCCAACAAGAATGTAAAGCATTTATTTTACTTGATGTTATTTTCTACGTAAAAAAAAATAATTATTACTCCAATTATTATTTTTCACAATTTTTTTTTCAATGCATTGTTTACAGCTTGTAGGACCTCATGAAAAAGTACACAAAAAAGTTTGTTCTGAGAAAATTAATCAGAGTACTATGATTTATTGTATGTGAAGAAATTTATTGTATATGAAGATAATATTAATTCTCTCAACTCAATACGAAACAGTGATAAATCCTTAATGAATAAAAAAGGACAAAAAATTGTCTGAAAATTTAAAGTAACTGAACAACATCTATTTACAAATGCAATGAAAAAAAATACAACAGAATCAATGCATTAAGAGTCATATTAATCATAGAGTAATATTTTATAGTAGAAAAAACTGTTTAAATTACAATTTAGAAGCAGCTTAATTCAGTTTAGTCGATCTTTTAAACAGCAGGTGGCACTGTGAATGTCTGTAAGTGCAGGTCTAGCTGTCTGAGCGAGCAGATCTAAGCGCGGTTGGGTCTCCGGGCCTGCAGCTTCATAATGTTGGTGCGGGTTTTCACCACCTGCTATTTCTCAGCAACTCCCTTGTAGTCAAGGCTGATTCAGCGCTCACCCACAATTGCCCAGCACAGCTCACTGTTTCCCTCTGTTGTTGGACTGTGTTGTTGTTTGCCTTTCTTTAGTTCCATTTCTGTCAATAAACTAATTTCTGTATTTGCCAATTATATATTTGACAAAAACATTTTTTCTCATTTCTTTCCTTTCTTTGTATTTTGTCTTAGTTTATCTTAAACAAAAATTCATAGAAGCAAACAGGCTTAAGAATGGCATTAAGGCAAAAGGTGACAATTTAATTTCTTTTTAACGATCAACATAGTGATTCTCGACATTATATCAATGTTTGTTAAAGGAAAAAATTGACATGGTTGTAACAGAGTTTTTTAAAACTGCACAACAACTTCAACATATTCATTATTGTAAAAAAAATGCAATGAAAATAAACATCAATGTTTAACAATGAAAATTTTTATTAAGTTTGCTACAGATTATCGTGAAAGATGAATGAAAGAGTTTAGAGTTTGCATTAGATTATCATTAGTTGCTTGATTATACATAAATGGTACTTGGTACTGTAGATAAATAGAATATATATGAATAGATGAAAAAGTTTGACTTTTCTAACTGAATTTCTCTTTAGCACCTGTTAGCAAACTTACAGAGGTGATCATTACTAACAGAAGTGATCGTTAAGACATGCACTTATACAGAAAAAAATTCAAAAATTATGATAAGCTGTGTGCGTATATTGCTGCTATTTTACATATATATATATATATATATATATATATATATATATATATATATATATATATATATATATATATATATATATATATATATATATATATATACATCTATTTCTAAATATATTATTTTACATTTATAAGCACACAATGACTTTTTTGAGTTACACAAAAATAAAGTTAATCTAATTGTAAATAAGTTAAACACAATCAATATAGCCCCATGAAATGAAATGAGTAATGTCAAATAAATTAATTAGGGAGTAATGGTTCTAAAATTTACAGAGGTTGAACCTCACACTCTTATTAAATACATTTAATTACTGGATAATACAATTCTGAAAATAAATTACATTTATGAAAATTTAGGAGCACGTCTGTACAGCAAAATTGAATCAAGAAATAAATAGTGCATTTTACAATTAAAAAGATAGCGTATTCATTATAGAAAAAAACAGAAGTAATCAGTGTAATTAATTTTGTCATGATGTATTCCTCTTCTTGAAATTATTCTCCAGTTGTCTATAAGAAGCTGGTTTGGGCTGTGTGTTGCAGATTGTATGAGCCTCTTCTTCTGCGCCATCGTCGTCTTATTGATGTGCAGCAACCACAGAGCAAACACTGACAATCAAGAGATAGCAATATTAGATTAGCAAATAACCTTAGTTGCCTACATAGCTTTCAGCTGTCATATCACTTTTACCATTTATTGATTCATTTCTTTACATTCGGCTTAGTTCCTTTATTTATCAGGGGTCGCCATAGTGGAATAAACCACCAACTTATCTAGCATATGTTTAATACAGTGGATGCTCGTCCAGCCGCAACGCACTACTTGAAAACACCTACACTCTCATTTACACACATACACTATGGCCAATTTAGTTTACTCCATTCACCTATAGCGCATATCTTTGGACTGTGGGGGAAACAGGAGCAAAATTCCTGCCAACATGGAGAGAATATGCAAACTCGACACAGAAATGCCAACTGGCCCAGTCGGAACTCGAACCAGCAACCTTCATGCTGTGAGACTACAGTGCTAACCACTGAGCCACCATTTACCATTATCATTTAAATTATAATATGCTTATAATACTTTCTTTAATTTTTATGGAACTTACACACAGTAGAATCCAGCAAGGTACGAGGATGATAACAATTGCACAAGGTACAATTATGGCCACAACCCATGCTGCATTTGTGCTGTTGCTTGGGACTGTAGTGTTCAGCACTATGGAGTAATAGGTGGTGGTTGTTGGTGGAGGTGTGGTAACTGCATCTGTTGATGACAAGGTGTAAAATAATTCCAATAAGATTCCAATAATATACAAAGCTATTAATGATAATCGAATTTATGAGCAGAAGTACACACCTTTGTTAACCACAAGAAGGGCACTAATAAAGGCGTTGGGTTGTGTGATGTCACTTTCTGAGAATACATAGTACACACTTGCCTGGATAGAGGTGGAATTACCCCTGGGGAGAAAAAAACAAATCAACATTGATAAATAAACACCTCAAAAACACCTTGGAATCAGTGCACATGTCTGCTCTAAAGAAGGTTTATATCTTACGTGAAATTGACATTTTTGAACACAAATGGAGTGGCTGTGGGGTTATTTAGGATTTGGTTTAGCTGAAACATGAAGCAAACATGAAAGGAAATTAATTAATGAAGTTATATCAGGAAAGTTGATATCAGGAATTAAACTTAATCAAAAGCTTATTTATTTACAAGAAATGTTCTCAAACTCACCAGTTTATTTACAGACTCCTGGATTAACTTGTATGTTTCATTCCTGAGTTCAATTTTCTCAGACATGGAAACATTAGCGATTCCAAACCCGAAATTCAGGGCATATGATTTGTCAGAAATTTCTTAAACAGGTAAAACACATAATACATGTTAGCTGATGTTGTATGGGGATATCCTTGTATTGTAATAAGTACAGCTATTCATTGGTGACTAAACGGAGGAGGAAAAACTCACTTGTATAAGTAACATTCACAATGCTCACAGGGGTGTTCAGGCTTTGTGCTCCTACGTCTCGTTTGATTCTGAAACGTGAGTCCAGCATAGAGTTAACCAACTGCATTATTGTATTCTTGCTTGGTATGGGGCCCAGTGTGACGAATATGAGCTGGATGTAAATGATCACTGTCCCAATCCTGAAAGGGAGGAAAATAAAAATGATGAGTAAGATCATTGAAATAAATGAAACTATATACTTTAAAATTGCACTTACACAGTTGGTGCTTCTATGGGATTTTGAGTTACTGGAACTGGAGTTGTCGTTGTGGCTGCAGTATAAAAAAAAAAAGAGAAACAGAAGAAAGAGAAAAGGAGAGTAATGATACATCATTAGTAGAACATTTAGATATTGAAGCGTCACTGCATGATGAAATTAAAAGAGATTTCAGTTTTGAAGCTTGCTAAATCATATGCAGATTTACTGTTTTTTTTTTTTAGGAGAATTGGGCTCCTTTAAAATAAGCAGTCACCTAAGTATGACATTTTATTTTTCATTATTCTATTTATTTTGTACTTTTAATAGTCAAGTAGACTTTCAGTTCTGTTACTGATTGTGACACAACGGCCGATTCGAATGTTATTACTCGATTAAATGGGTGTTATTAGTGGTTATCAGCTGACAGATATGGGCCAGTAGGGACCTTCTGTGCCTGCTGGTAAGCTCAGAAGGTTGTTATAATCTATCCACATGTTTTATCAGCTATAGATCGCATACGGCTGCTGCCAAAGGTAGTGAGTATTTTTTATTTAATTTATTAAATTTCCCATTAATTGTATTTAATAAACGTCTACCCCTACCTCAACCCTAAACCCAACCATCAAAAACAGATCTGGATCTAGAGTCTTCTCTATTAGCACAGCTGATTAATCATGAGAATAATTTTAAAATGTATTAAATAATACTAATAAATAAAAATTGTAAATAAAATTGTATTTTATTAACGTCTAACCCTACCCCAAGCCTAAATGCATCCGTCACAGTAATGTAAAAACAGATCTGGAGTCTTCTCTATTAGTATAGCTGATTAACCATGTGGATAGATGGTAACAGCCTTCTGAGCCTCCCAGTAGGCACAGAAGGCCCCTACTAGCCCATATCTATCAGTTAATAACCACTGATAATGCCTATTAAATCGAGAAGATTAACATTCGAAGCAGGTGGACACAACAAGTACGCCTGTTCAAAATAAACAAACAAAAATTGGGGATTTGTGCTTATTCCTGTTCTACCGAACAGAACCGACCGACAGAACTTCCATTTTTAATGAAAAAAGCCTATAGCACAAATCACTGCATCAGAAACGTTTTAAATTTTAGAGTAAACATGGCAGACGTGACATATGTTTTATGATAATTACAATAGACAAACAATGAGAATGACTATAAGTGGTCATTTTAATAGCAGTAGTAATTGCACATATCTCACCAGTAGTTGTAGGAGGTAAAATGGTTACAGCCAAAATAGTAGTTGTTGGTGGATTTGTAGCCAATGTATTGTTAGTATCCAAAGTTTCGGTTGCCACACTAATAGCTGATGTGGTATCAGACATAGTTGTGGTTGCTGATTCAGTTGCCAACATTGGTGTTAATGGTGAGGAGGTTGGAGAATTTGTATTTAATTTAAGACCAGATGTTGTTGGTTGGACTGAAGTTGTTGCCACATCTGTTGTTGATTGTGGAGCAATCGTTGATGAAGGTTTAAGTGTGGTTGAAGATGTTGTTGTGAAACCAATTTCTGTAGTGATTTTAGAATTAGTTGTTGGAAATGAGGATGTTTCAGGTCTTGTTGTTACAGCAAAATTGGATAATCCTTTATCTGAAGTTGTTGTTTGCAGGTTTGTTGTAGTTTCAGGCACAGTTGTAATTGATGCATTAGTTGTCGACATCTCTGTTTCATTTAAAGCTGATGGAAGGTTGCTTTCTTCAGCCAAAGTTGTTGCACTAATGGTTGTTGAAAATACAGATGGATTAATTGTGGCATTCAAAGTTATTGTTGTTCCGCCAATGTAAGTTGTGTTTTCAGTTGTAACTGTGGTTGCTTCATCTGTAGTTGAAATTGGTGCTTCTGTTGAGGATATTTGAGTGGTGGTTGTATCATCCAAAGCTGTTGATGTATCATCATTAGTTGTGTTTACTGGTATTGCTATGGTTGCAGGATGAGTTGCTGACATTTCAGTTGCATTTGAGGATGGTGAAATGGTAGCTGCGGCATCTAAAGTTGTTGTTGTGTTCACAAGAACAGTTGCAGCATCTGTTAACTTTGATGCTATATCTGAGGGTGCTGAAAATGTTGTTGTGGTATCCAAACCTGCTGTTACACTAATATTTGTTACTGTTTTAGACATAGTGGTGGTTGGTGCATCAATTGTAGATGTTGTTTCTGAAGTTGAGGATGCTGTATAGGTGGGTGTGGCTGCCAAATGTGCCAGTGTTGTATGATTAGTTAAAAAAGGCTCAATTGTAGTTGTGGATGCTTCATCGGATGTTGTTTTTGGTGCAGCAGTTGAGATTTTTGGAAAAGTTGAAATGTCCGTATTTGTTGTGGTTGCAGCAAAAGCTGTGTTGGCCGGCAGAGTTGTGGTTGTTACATGAGCTAATGTTTGTGCAACAGTTGGTAGTGGTAAAGAGGTGGTTTGTGCATCAAAAATAGTTGTTGTTGCACTGGTGGTTGTTTTTGAAAGGTCTAGTATTGTTTCAACCATAGTTGTGTTGACTGGATAAGTTGCTGAAGTCCATTCCATATTTGAGAATTTTGGAGGAGTGGCTGCTGCCTCTAAATTTCTTGTGGTTGCACCAAACTTTGTTTCAGGAAAAGTTGTGGTTGGTGCATTTAAACTTTGTGATGTTGCATCAGCAGTTGTTACTGGAGCAACTGCTATGCTAACATCCCCATTACGTAATGTTGTTGCCTCCGCTGTTGTTGTGGTTTCAGTCATAGTTGTATTTGTTGTATCAAGTGCTGTAGTTGTTGTGTCTGCATTAGTTATTGAAGTTGAATCCACAATTGAGGACACTGATGAGGTGGATAGGGTATTATAGGTTAATGCTACTCCAGCAGCTGTTTTGTTACTTGTGGTTGGAAAGGCATAAGCAGAAGTCATTGTTTCTGAATTACTTGTTGAGGTTGACCCCACAGATGAAGATACAGATGAGGTGGACGTGGCATCAGAAGGCATTGTTGTCTCAGCAGCTGTTATGGTTTCAGGCATAGCTCTTGTTGCTAAATCAAGTGTTGTAGTCGTTGTTTCTGTTATACTTGTTAAGGTTGACTCCATAGTTGAGGATACCGATGAGGTGGAAGTGAAATCAAAAGTTACTGTTGCTGCCCCAGCAGTTGTTGTGGATTGGGCTGTAGTTGTTTCTGTATCAGGTGCTGTAGTTACAGTGTCTGTCTCAGTTGTTGAGGTCAATTCTACAATTGAGGAAAGTGATGAGGTGGATGTACCATCAAAGGTTTTTGGTGTTGCCCCAACAATTGCTGTGGTTTGAGCTGCAGCTGTGGTGTTATTAGGTGTTAAAGAAACAGTTTCCACAGTACTTGTAGAGTTTGACTTAACAGTTGTGAATACTGCTGAGGTGGATGTGGCATCAAAACGTGTTGTCCCAGCAGCTGTTGTGGTTTGATCTGCAGCTGTGGTTGTTGTATCAGATGTTTCTATCGTACTTGTTGAATTTGACACCACAGTAGAGGATAACATTGATGTGGAATTGACATCAAAGGTTGTTACTGCTGCTGCTCCAGAAGATGTTGAGGATTGAGTTGTAGTTGTGGTTTTTGTATCAGGTCCTAAAGACATTGTGTCTGCATTTATTTTTGATTGAGATCCTGAAGTTGAGAAAACTGGTGAGGTGGATGTGACATCATAAGATGTCGTTGTTACCCCAGTGGCTGTTGTGGATTCGGACGCAGTTCCAGTTGCTGTATCAGGTGCTGTAGTCATTGTTTCTGAGGTATTTGCTGAAGTTGACTCCACAGTTGAGGACACCCATGAGGTGGATGTGGTAGCAGTAGCTGTTTTTGTTACTGACCCAGCAGCTGTTGTTAATTGTGCTATAGTTGTGTCTGGTGCCAAAAATACAGTTTCTGTATTACTTGTTGAAGTTGTCTCAACAGTTGAGGATACTAATGATGTGTATGTGGCACCAAAGGTTGTTGCTTTTGATGCCCTGGCAGCTGTTGTGAATTGAGCTGTAGTTGTTGTTGATGTATCAGGTGCCAAAGTCATTGTTTTTACATCACTTGTAAGGACTGGCTGAACAGATGAGAAAATGGGTGAGGAAGAAGTGGCATTAAAAGATGTGGTTGCCCCAGCAGCTGTTATGAGTTCAGGCATTGCTCTTGTTGCTAAATCAAGTGCTGTAGTCGTTGTTTCTCTATTATTTGTTGAGGTTAACTCCACAGTTGAGGATACTAATGAGGTGGATCTGGAATCAAAAGTTACTGTTGCTGATCCAGCAGTTGTTATGGATTGAGCTGTGTTTTTTTCTGTATAAGTTACTGCAGTTACTGTGACTGGATCTGTTGATGTTGATTCAGCATTTGAGGATACAATTGTGCCATCATAGGTTTTTGTTGTTGACCCAGCCGTTGTTGTGGTTTGAGCTGCATCTGTGGTTGATGTATCAGGTGATAAAGTAACGTTTTCTTCAATATGTGTAGAGGTTGACTCAACAGTTGAGAATACAGGTGAGGTGGATGTGGCATCAAAACTTGTTGTTGTCCAAGCAGCTGTTGTGATTTGATCTGCTGTTGTGGTTGATGTATCAGATGTTTCTATATTACTTCTTGAATTTGACACCACAGTAGAGGATAACATTGTTGTTGATGTGGCATCTAAAGGTAATGTTGTTCCTGTTCCAGCAAATGGTGGAGATTGAGCTGTAGTTGTGGTTTCTCTATGAGGTTCTGTAGACATTGTGTCTGCAGTAGTAGTTGATGCTAATTCTACAGCTGTGGATATTGGTGTAATGGATGTAGCATCATACCTGGGGGTTATATCTTCAGCAGCTGGTGTAGTTTCAGATGCAGTTGTGGTTGCAACATTAGGTGCTGTAGTCTTTGTTTCTGCAAAACTTGTTGAAGTTGTCTCCACTGTTGAGGATGCCAATGAAGTGTATGTGGCATCAAAAGTTATTGCTGTTGATGCCCCAGCATCTGATGTGGATTGAGCTAAAGATGTTATTGCTGTATCAGGTGTCAAAGTCATTGTTTCTGCATTATTTGTAGGGGTTGACACAACAGTTGAGAATATGGGTGAGGTGGACGTGGCATCAGAAGATATTGTTGCCTCAGCAGCTGTTATGGTTTTAGGCATAGCTTTTGTTGCTAAATCAAGTGCTGTAGTCATTGTTTCTCTTATACTTGTTGAGGTTGACTCCATAGTTGAGAATACTAATGAGGTGGAAGTGAAATCAAAACTAATTGTTGTTGCCTCAGAAGTTGTTGTGGATTGAGCTGTGGTTGTTTCTGTATCAGGTGAAGATTGTACTGAGTCTGTCTCAGTTGTTGAGGTCAATTTTACATTTGAGGATACAGATGAGCTGGATGTGCCATCATAGATATTTGCTGTTGCCCCAGTAGTTGTTATGGTTTGAGCTGCAGCTGTGGTTGATGTATCAGGTGCTAAAGTAAAGTTTTCTTCACTACGTGTAGAGGTTGACCCAACAGTTGAGAAAACTGGTGAGTTGGATGTGGCATCAAAACTTGTTGTCCCAGCAGCTGTTGTTGTTTGGTCTGCAGTTGTGGTTGATGTATCAGATGTTTCAATATTACTTGTTGAATTTGACACCGCAGTAGAGGATAACATTGATGTTGATGTGGCATCAAAAGTGGTTGTTGTTATTCCTGTTCCTGCAAATATTAGGGAATGAGCTGTAGTTGTGGTTTCTGTATCAGGTTCTGTAGCCATTGTGTCTGCAATAGTTGTTGATGATGATTCTACTGCTTTGGATATTGGTGTAATGGATGTAGCATCATATGTTGGCATTATTTCTCCAGCAGCTGGTGTAGTTTCAGATGCAGTTGTGGTTACATTTTCATTTGGTGTAGTCCTTGGTACTCCATTACTAGATGTAGTTCTCTCTACAGTTGAGGATGCCAATGAAGGGTATACGGCATCAAAAGTTGTTGCCGTTGATGCCCCAGCATCTGTTGTAGATTGAGCTGTAGATGTTATAGCTGCATCAGGTATTAAAGTCATTGTTTCTCTATTACTTGTAAGGGTTGACTCAACAGTTGTAAATACTGCTGAGGTGGATGTGGCATCAAAACGTGTTGTCCCAGCAGCTGTTGTGGATTGATCTGCAGTTGTGGTTGTTGTATCAATTGTTTCTATATAACTTGCTGAATTTGACACCACAGTTGAGGATAGCATTGATGTGGAATTGACATCAAAGATGGTTACTGTTGCTGCTTCAGAAGCTGTTGAGGATTGAGTTGTAGTGGTGGTTTTTGTATCAGGTCCTAAAGACATTGTGTCTGCATTAATTCTTGATTTTGATCCTAAAGTTGAGAAAACTGGTGAGGTGGATGTGACATCATAAAATGTCGTTGTTACCCCAGTGGCTGTTTTGGATTCGGACGCAGTTCCAGTTGCTGTATCAGGTGCTGTAGTCATTGTTTCTGAAGTATTTGCAGAAGTTGACTCCACAGTTGAGGACACCCATGAGGTGGATGTGGTAGCAGTAGCTGTTTTTGTTACTGACCCAGCAGCTGTTGTTAATTGAGCTATAGTTGTGTTTGCTGTGTCAGGTGCCAAAAAAACAGTTTCTGTATTACTTGATGTTGTCTCCAAAGTTGAGGATACTAATGAGGTGGATGTGGAATCAAATGTTATTGTTGCTGCTCCAGCAGTTATTGTGGATTGAGCTGTAGTTTCTTCTGTATTAGTTGCTACAGTTACTGTGACTGTATCTGTTGAGGTTGATTCAACATTTGAGGATACAGTTGAGCTGGATGTGCCATTATAGGTTTTTGCTGTTGACCCAGCCGTTGTTGGGGTTTGAGCTGCAGCTGTGGTTGATGTATCAGGTGCTAAAGTAACTGTTTCTTCAGTAATTGAAGAGGTTGACTCATCAGTTGAGAATACTAGTGAGGTGGATGTGGTATCAACATTTGTTGTCCCAACAGCTGTTGCGGTTTGATCCGCAGATGTGGTTGATATATCAGATGTTTCTATATTACTTCTTGAATTTGACACCACAGTAGAGGACAACACTGATGTAGATGTGGCATCAAAAGTTGATGTTTTTCCAGCAAATGGTGAGGATTGAGCTTTAGTTTTGGTTTCTCTATCAGGTTCTGTAGCCATTGTATCTGCAATAGTTGTTGATGATAATTCTACAGCTGTGAATATTGGTGTAATGGATGTAGCATCATACATTGGGGTTATTTCTCCAGCAGTTGGTGTAGTTTCAGAGACAGCTGCGGTTGCATTTTCAGGTGCTGTAGTCATTTTTTCTGCAAAAGTTGTTGAAGTTGTCTCCACAGTTGAGGATGCCAATGAAGTGTATGTGACATCAAAAATTGTTGCTGTTAATGCCCCAGCATCTGTTGTGGATTGGGCTGAAGATGTTATTACTGTATAAGGTGTCAAAGGCATTGTTTCTGCATTACTTGTAAGGGTTGACTCAACAGTTGAGAATATGGGTGAGGTGGAAGTGGCATCAGAAGATATTGTTCCTTCAGCAGCTGTTATGTTTTCAGGCATATCCCTTGTCGATAAACCAAGTGCTGTAGTCATTGTTTCTCTTATACTTTTTGAGGTTGATTCCATAGATGAGGATACCAATGAAGTTGATGTAAAGACAAAAGTTACTGTTGCTGCCCCAGCGGTTGTTGTGGATTGAGCTGTAGTTGTTCCTGTATCAGGTGCTGAAGTTACTGAGTCTGTCCCAGTTGTTGAGGTCAATTCTACATTTGACGATACAAATGAGCTGGATGTGCCATCATAGATATTTGCTGTTGCCCCAGCAGTCTTTATAGTTTGAGTTGCAGCTGTGGTTGATGTATCAGGTGCTAAAGTAACTGTTTCTTCATTATTTGTAGAGGTTGACTCAACAGTTGACATTACTGGTGAGGTGAAAGTGCCATCAAAACTTGTTGTCTCAAGAGCTGTTGTGGTTTGATCTGCAGTTGTGGTTGATGTATCAGATGTTTCTATATTACTTCTTGAATTTGACACCACAGCAGAGGAAAACATTGATGTTGACGTGGCATCAAAAGTGGTTGTTGTTCCTGTTCTAGCAAATGGTGAATATTGAGCTGTAGTTGTGGTTTCTGTATCAGGTTCTGTAGCCATTGTGTCTGTAGTAGTTGTTGTTGATAGTTCTTCAGCTGTGGATATTGGTTTAATAGATGTAGCATCATACGTTGGGGTTAGTTCTTCAGCAGCTGGTGTAGTTTCAGATGCAGTTGTGGTTGCATCATTAGGCGCTGTAGTCTTTGTTTCTGCAAAACTTGTTGAAGTTGTCACAACTGTTGAGGATGCCAATAAAGTGTATGTGGCATCAAAATTTGTTTCTGTTACTGCCCCAGCATCTGATGTGGTTTGAGCTGAAGATGGTATTTCTGTATCAGGTGTCAAAGTCATTGTTTCTGCATTACTTGTAAGGGTTGATTCAGCAGTTGAGATTATAGTCGAGGTGGAAGTGGCATCAGAAGGTATTGTTGCCTCAGCTGCTGTTATGGTTTCAGTCATATCCCCTGTTACTAAATCAAGTGCTGTAGTCATTGTTTCTGCTGTACTTGTTGAAAATGACTCCATAGTTGATGATACCGCTGAGGTGGAAGTGAAGTCAAAATTTATTGTTGCTGCCCCAGAAGTTGTTGTGGATTGAGCTGTAGTTGTTTCTGTATCAGGTGCTGAAGTTACTGAGTCTGTCTCAGTTGTTGAGATCAATTCTACATTTGACGATACAGTTGAGTTGGATGTGCCATCATATATATTTGCTGTTGCCCCAGCAGTCGTTATGGTTTGAGCTGCAGCTGTGGTTTCTGTATCAGGTGCTAAAGTAACTGTTTCTTCATTATTTGTAGAGGTTGACTCAACAGTTGAGATTACTAGTGAGGTGGATGTGGCATCAAAACTTGTTGTCCCAACAGCTGTTGCGGTTTGGTCTGCAGTTGTGGTTGATGTATCAGTTGTTTCTATATTACTTCTTGAATTTGACATCACAGTAGAGGATAAGATTGTTGTTGATGTGGCATCAAACATTGTTGTTGTTCCTGTTCCTGCAAATGGTGAGGATTGAGCTGTAGTTGTGGTTTCTGTATGAGATTCTGTAGCCATTGTGTCTGTAATAGTTGTTGTTGATAGTTCTTCAGCTGTGGATATTGCTGTAATGGATGTAGCATCATACGTTGGGGTTATTTCTTTAGCAGCTGGTGTAGTTTCAGATGCAGTTGTGGTTGCGTCATCAGGTGCTGTAGTTTTTGTTTCTGCAAAACTTGTTGAAATTGTCTCCACAGTTGAGGATGCCAATGAAGTGTATGTGGCATCAAAATTTGTTTCTGTTACTGCCCAAGCATCTGTTGTGGATTGAGCTGAAGATGGTATTGCTGTATCAGGTGTCAAAGTCATTGTTTCTGCATTACTTGTAAGGGTTGACTCAACAGTTGAGATTTTGGTTGAGGTGGAAGTGGCAGCGGTTATGGTTTCAGGCATATCCCCTGTTACTAAATCAAGTGCTGTAGTCATTGTTTCTGCTGTACTTGTTGAGGTTGACTCCATAGTTGATGATACCGCTGAGGTGGAAGTGAAGTCAAAATTTATTGTTGCTGCCCCAGAAGTTGTTGTGGATTGAACTGTAGTTGTTTCTGTATCAGGTGCTGAAGTTACTGAGTCTGTCTCAGTTGTTGAGGTCAATTCTACATTTGACGATACAAAGGAGCTGGATGTGCCATCATATATATTTGCTGTTGCCCCAGCAGTCGTTATGGTTTGAGCTGCAGATGTGGTTTCTGTATCAGATTCTGTAGCCATTGTGTCTGTAGTAGTTGTTGTTGATAGTTCTTCAGCTGTGGATATTGGTGTAATAGATGTAGCATCATACGTTGGGGTTAGTTCTTCAGCAGCTGGTGTGGTTTCAGATGCAGTTGTGGTTGCATCATTAGGCGCTGTAGTTTTTGTTTCTGCAAAACTTGTTGCAGTTGCCTCCACTGTTGAGGATGCCAATAAAGTGTATGTGGCATCAAAATTTGTTTCTGTTACTGCCCCAGCATCTGATGTGGTTTGAGTTGAAGATGGTATTGCTGTATCAGGTGTCAAAGTCATTGTTTCTGCATTACTTGTGAGGGTTGACTCAGCAGTTGAAATTATAGTTGAGGTGGAAGTGGCATCAGAAGGTATTGTTGCCTCAGCAGCTGTTATGGTTTCAGTCATATCCCCTGTTACTAAATCAAGTGCTGTAGTCATTGTTTCTGCTGTACTTGTTGAGGTTGACTCCATAGTTGATGATACCGATGAGGTGGAAGTGAAGTCAAAATTTATTGTTGCTGCCCCAGAAGTTGTTGTGGATTGAGCTGTAGTTGTTTCTGTATCAGGTGCTGAAGTTACTGAGTCTGTCTCAGTTGTTGAGATCAATTCTACATTTGACGATACAGTTGAGCTGGATGTGCCATCATATATATTTGCTGTTGCCCCAGCAGTCGTTATGGTTTGAGCTGCAGCTGTGGTTTCTGTATCAGGTGCTAAAGTACCTGTTTCTTCATTATTTGTAGAGGTTGACTCAACAGTTGAGAATACTAGTGAGGTGGATGTGGCATCAAAACTTGTTGTCCCAACAGCTGTTGCGGTTTGGTCTGCAGTTGTGGTCGATGTATCAGATGTTTCTATACTACTTCTTGAATTTGACATCACAGTAGAGGATAAGATTGTTGTTGATGTGGCATCAAACATTGTTGTTGTTCCTGTTCCTGCAAATGGTGAGGATTGAGCTGTAGTTGTGGTTTCTGTATCAGATTCTGTAGCCTTTGTGTCTGTAATAGTTGTTGTTGATAGTTCTTCAGGTGTGGATATTGCTGTAATGGATGTAGCATCATACGTTGGGGTTATTTCTTCAGCAGCTGGTGTAGTTTCAGATGCAGTTGTGGTTGCGTCATCTGTAGTTTTTGTTTCTGCAAAACTTGTTGAAATTGTCTCCACAGTTGAGGATGCCAATGAAGTGTATGTGGCATCAAAATTTGTTTCTGTTACTGCCCAAGCATCTGTTGTGGATTGAGCTGAAGATGGTATTGCTCTATCAGGAGTCAAAGTCATTGTTTCTGCATTACTTGTAAGGGTTGACTCAACAGTTGAGATTTTGGTTGAGGTGGAAGTGGCAGCGGTTATGGTTTCAGGCATATCTCCTGTTACTAAATCAAGTGCTGTAGTCATTGTTTCTGCTGTACTTGTTGAGGTTGACTCCATAGTTGATGATACTGATGAGGTGGAAGTGAAGTCCAAATTTATTGTTGCTGCCCCAGAAGTTGTTTTGGATTGAGATGTAGTTGTTTCTGTATCAGGTGCTGAAGTTACTGAGTCTGTCTCAGTTGTTGAGATCAATTCTACATTTGACGATACAGTTGAGCTGGATGTGCCATCATATATATTTGCTGTTGCCCCAGCAGTCGTTATGGTTTGAGCTGCAGCTGTGGTTTCTGTATCAGGTGCTAAAGTAACTGTTTCTTCATTATTTGTAGAGGTTGACTCAACAGTTGAGATTACTAGTGAGGTGGATGTGGCATCAAAACTTGTTGTCCCAACAGCTGTTGCGATTTGGTCTGCAGTTGTGGTTGATGTATCAGATGTTTCTATACTACTTCTTGAATTTGACATCACAGTAGAGGATAAGATTGTTGTTGATGTGGCATCAAACATTGTTGTTGTTCCTGTTCCTGCAAATGGTGAGGATTGAGCTGTAGTTGTGGTTTCTGTATGAGATTCTGTAGCCATTGTGTCTGTAATAGTTGTTGTTGATAGTTCTTCAGCTGTGGATATTGGTGTAATAGATGTAGCATCATACGTTGGGGTTAGTTCTTCAGCAGCTGGTGTGGTTTCAGATGCAGTTGTGGTTGCATCATTAGGCGCTGCAGTTTTTGTTTCTGCAAAACTTGTTGAAGTTGTCTCCACTGTTGAGGATGCCAATAAAGTGTATGTGGCATCAAAATTTGTTTCTGTTACTGCCCCAGCATCTGATGTGGTTTGAGTTGAAGATGGTATTGCTGTATCAGGTGTCAAAGTCATTGTTTCTGCATTACTTGTGAGGGTTGACTTAGCAGTTGAGATTATAGTTGAGGTGGAAGTGGCATCAGAAGGTATTGTTGCCTCAGCAGCTGTTATGGTTTCAGTCATATCCCCTGTTACTAAATCAAGTGCTGTAGTCATTGTTTCTGCTGTACTTGTTGAGGTTGACTCCATAGTTGATGATACCGATGAGGTGGAAGTGAAGTCAAAATGTATTGTTGCTGCCCCAGAAGTTGTTTTGGATTGAGATGTAGTTGTTTCTGTATCAGGTGCTGAAGTTACTGAGTCTGTCTCAGTTGTTGAGATCAATTCTACATTTGACGATACAGTTGAGCTGGATGTGCCATCATATATATTTGCTGTTGCCCCAGCAGTCGTTATGGTTTGAGCTGCAGCTGTGGTTTCTGTATCAGGTGCTAAAGTAACTGTTTCTTCATTATTTGTAGAGGTTGACTCAACAGTTGAGATTACTAGTGAGGTGGATGTGGCATCAAAACTTGTTGTCCCAACAGCTGTTGCGGTTTGGTCTGCAGTTGTGGTTGATGTATCAGTTGTTTCTATATTACTTCTTGAATTTGACATCACAGTAGAGGATAAGATTGTTGTTGACGTGGCATCAAACATTGTTGTTGTTCCTGTTCCTGCAAATGGTGAGGATTGAGCTGTAGTTGTGGTTTCTGTATCAGATTCTGTAGCCATTGTGTCTGTAATAGTTGTTGTTGATAGTTCTTCAGCTGTGGATATTGCTGTTATGGATGTAGCATCATACGTTGGGGTTATTTCTTCAGCAGCTGGTGTAGTTTCAGATGCAGTTGTGGTTGCGTCATCAGGTGCTGTAGTTTTTGTTTCTGCAAAACTTGTTGAAATTGTTTCCACAGTTGAGGATGCCAATGAAGTGTATGTGGCATCAAAATTTGTTTCTGTTACTGCCCAAGCATCTGTTGTGGATTGAGCTGAAGATGGTATTGCTCTATCAGGTGTCAAAGTCATTGTTTCTGCATTACTTGTAAGGGTTGACTCAACAGTTGAGATTTTGGTTGAGGTGGAAGTGGCAGCGGTTATGGTTTCAGGCATATCCCCTGTCACTAAATCAAGTGCTGTAGTCATTGTTTCTGCTGTACTTGTTGAGGTTGACTCCATAGTTGATGATACTGATGAGGTGGAAGGGAAGTCAAAAATTTTTGTTGCTGCCCCAGAAGTTGTTGTGGATTGAACTGTAGTTGTATCTGTATCAGGTGCTGAAGTTACTGAGTCTGTCTCAGTTGTTGAGGTCAATTCTACATTTGACGATACAAAGGAGCTGGATGTGCCATCAAATATATTTGCTGTTGCCCCAGCAGTCGTTATGGTTTGAGCTGCAGATGTGGTTTCTGTATCAGATTCTGTAGCCATTGTGTCTGTAGTAGTTGTTGTTGATAGTTCTTCAGCTGTGGATATTGGTGTAATAGATGTAGCATCATACGTTGGGGTTAGTTCTTCAGCAGCTGGTGTGGTTTCAGATGCAGTTGTGGTTGCATCATTAGGCGCTGTAGTTTTTGTTTCTGCAAAACTTGTTGAAATTGTCTCCACAGTTGAGGATGCCAATGAAGTGTATGTGGCATCAAAATTTGTTTCTGTTACTGCCCAAGCATCTGTTGTGGATTGAGCTGAAGATGGTATTGCTCTATCAGGTGTCAAAGTCATTGTTTCTGCATTACTTGTAAGGGTTGACTCAACAGTTGAGATTTTGGTTGAGGTGGAAGTGGCAGCGGTTATGGTTTCAGTCATATCCCCTGTCACTAAATCAAGTGCTGTAGTCATTGTTTCTGCTGTACTTGTTGAGGTTGACTCCATAGTTGATGATACCACTGAGGTGGAAGTGAAGTCAAAATTTATTGTTGCTGCCCCAGAAGTTGTTGTGGATTGAACTGTAGTTGTTTCTGTATCAGGTGCTGAAGTTACTGAGTCTGTCTCAGTTGTTGAGGTCAATTCTACATTAGAAGATACAAAGGAGCTGGTTGTGCCATCATATATATTTGCTGTTGCCCCAGCAGTCGTTATGGTTTGAGCTGCAGATGTGGTTTCTGTTTCAGATTCTGTAGCCATTGTGTCTGTAGTAGTTGTTGTTGATAGTTCTTCAGCTGTGGATATTGGTGTAATAGATGTAGCATCATACGTTGGGGTTAGTTCTTCAGCAGCTGGTGTAGTTTCAGATGCAGTTGTGGTTGCATCATTAGGCGCTGTAGTTTTTGTTTCTGCAAAACTTGTTGAAGTTGTCTCCACTGTTGAGGATGCCGATAAAGTGTATGTGGCATCAAAATTTGTTTCTGTTACTGCCCCAGCATCTGATGTGGTTTGAGTTGAAGATGGTATTGCTGTATCAGGTGTCAAAGTCATTTTTTCTGCATTACTTGTGAGGGTTGACTCAGCAGTTGAGATTATAGTTGAGGTGGAAGTGGCACCAGAAGGTGTTGTTGCCTCAGCAGCTGTTATGGTTTCAGTCATATCCCCTGTTACTAAATCAAGTGCTGTAGTCATTGTTTCTGCTGTACTTGTAGAGGTTGATTCCATAGTTGATGATATCGATGAGGTGGAAGTGAAGTCAAAAATTATTGTTGCTGCCCCAGAAGTTGTTTTGGATTGAGATGTAGTTGTTTCTGTATCAGGTGCTGAAGTTACTGAGTCTGTCTCAGTTGTTGAGATCAATTCTACATTTGACGATACAGTTGAGCTGGATGTGCCATCATATATATTTGCTGTTGCCCCAGCAGTCGTTATGGTTTGAGCTGCAGCTGTGGTTTCTGTATCAGGTGCTAAAGTAACTGTTTCTTCATTATTTGTAGAGGTTGATTCAACAGTTGAGATTACTAGTGAGGTGGATGTGGCATCAAAACTTGTTGTCCCAACAGCTGTTGCGGTTTGGTCTGCAGTTGTGGTTGATGTATCAGATGTTTCTATATTACTTCTTGAATTTGACATCACAGTAGAGGATAAGATTGTTGTTGACGTGGCATCAAACATTGTTGTTGTTCCTGTTCCTGCAAATGGTGAGGATTGAGCTGTAGTTGTGGTTTCTGTATCAGATTCTGTAGCCATTGTTTCTGTAATAGTTGTTGTTGATAGTTCTTCAGCTGTGGATATTGTTGTAATGGATGTAGCATCATACGTTGGGGTTAGTTCTTCAGCAGCTGGTGTAGTTTCAGATGCAGTTGGGGTTGCGTCATCAGGTGCTATAGTTTTTGTTTCTGCAAAACTTGTTGAAATTGTCTCCACAGTTGAGGATGCCAATGAAGTGTATGTGCCATCAAAATTTGTTTCTGTCACTGCCCAAGCATCTGTTGTGAATTGAGCTGAAGATGGTATTGCTCTATCAGGTGTCAAAGTCATTGTTTCTGCATTACTTGTAAGAGTTGACTCAACAGTTGAGATTTTGGTTGAGGTGGAAGTGGCAGCGGTTTTGGTTTCAGGCATATCCCCTGTTACTAAATCAAGTGCTGTAGTCATTTTTTCTGCTGTACTTGTTGAGGTTGACTCCATAGTTGATGATACTGATGAGGTGGAAGTGAAGTCAAATTTTTTTGTTGCTGCCCCAGAAGTTGTTTTGGATTGAACTGTAGTTGTTTCTGTATCAGGTGCTGAAGTTACTGAGTCTGTCTCAGTTGTTGAGGTCAATTCTACATTAGAAGATACAAAGGAGCTGGATGTGCCATCATATATATTTGCTGTTGCCCCAGCAGTCGTTATGGTTTGAGCTGCAGATGTGGTTTCTGTTTCAGATTCTGTAGCCATTGTGTCTGTAGTAGTTGTTGTTGATAGTTCTTCAGCTGTGGATATTGGTGTAATAGATGTAGCATCATACGTTGGGTTTAGTTCTTCAGCAGCTGGTGTAGTTTTAGATGCAGTTGTGGTTGCGTCATCAGGTGCTGTAGTTTTTGTTTCTGCAAAACTTGTTGAAGTTGTCTCCACTGTTGAGGATGCCAATAAAGTGTATGTGGCATCAAAATTTGTTTCTGTTACTGCCCCAGCATCTGATGTGGTTTGAGTTGAAGATGGTATTGCTGTATCAGGTGTCAAAGTCATTGTTTCTGCATTACTTGTGAGGGTTGACTTAGCAGGTGAGATTATAGTTGAGGTGGAAGTGGAATCAGAAGGTGTTGTTGCCTCAGCAGCTGTTATGGTTTCAGTCATATCCCCTGTTACTAAATCAAGTGCTGTAGTCATTGTTTCTGCTGTACTTGTTGAGGTTGACTCCATAGTTGATGATACCGATGAGGTGGAAGTGAAGTCTGTAGTTGTTTCTGTATCAGGTGCTGAAGTTACTGAGTCTGTCTCAGTTGTTGAGATCAATTCTACATTTGACGATACAGTTGAGCTGGATGTGCCATCATATATATTTGCTGTTGCCCCAGCAGTCGTTATGGTTTGAGCTGCAGCTGTGGTTTCTGTATCAGGTGCTAAAGTAACTGTTTCTTCATTATTTGTAGAGGTTGATTCAACAGTTGAGATTACTAGTGAGGTGGATGTGGCATCAAAACTTGTTGTCCCAACAGCTGTTGCGGTTTGGTCTGCAGTTGTGGTTGATGTATCAGTTGTTTCTATATTACTTCTTGAATTTGACATCACAGTAGAGGATAAGATTGTTGTTGACGTGGCATCAAACATTGTTGTTGTTCCTGTTCCTGCAAATGGTGAGGATTGAGCTGTAGTTGTGGTTTCTGTATCAGATTCTGTAGCCATTGTTTCTGTAATAGTTGTTGTTGATAGTTCTTCAGCTGTGGATATTGTTGTAATGGATGTAGCATCATACGTTGGGGTTAGTTCTTCAGCAGCTGGTGTAGTTTCAGATGCAGTTGGGGTTGCGTCATCAGGTGCTATAGTTTTTGTTTCTGCAAAACTTGTTGAAATTGTCTCCACAGTTGAGGATGCCAATGAAGTGTATGTGCCATCAAAATTTGTTTCTGTCACTGCCCAAGCATCTGTTGTGAATTGAGCTGAATATGGTATTGCTCTATCAGGTGTCAAAGTCATTGTTTCTGCATTACTTGTAAGAGTTGACTCAACAGTTGAGATTTTGGTTGAGGTGGAAGTGGCAGCGGTTTTGGTTTCAGGCATATCCCCTGTTACTAAATCAAGTGCTGTAGTCATTTTTTCTGCTGTACTTGTTGAGGTTGACTCCATAGTTGATGATACTGATGAGGTGGAAGTGAAGTCAAAATTTTTTGTTGCTGCCCCAGAAGTTGTTTTGGATTGAACTGTAGTTGTTTCTGTATCAGGTGCTGAAGTTACTGAGTCTGTCTCAGTTGTTGAGGTCAATTCTACATTAGAAGATACAAAGGAGCTGGATGTGCCATCATATATATTTGCTGTTGCCCCAGCAGTCGTTATGGTTTGAGCTGCAGATGTGGTTTCTGTTTCAGATTCTGTAGCCATTGTGTCTGTAGTAGTTGTTGTTGATAGTTCTTCAGCTGTGGATATTGGTGTAATAGATGTAGCATCATACGTTGGGTTTAGTTCTTCAGCAGCTGGTGTAGTTTTAGATGCAGTTGTGGTTGCGTCATCAGGTGCTGTAGTTTTTGTTTCTGCAAAACTTGTTGAAGTTGTCTCCACTGTTGAGGATGCCAATAAAGTGTATGTGGCATCAAAATTTGTTTCTGTTACTGCCCCAGCATCTGATGTGGTTTGAGTTGAAGATGGTATTGCTGTATCAGGTGTCAAAGTCATTGTTTCTGCATTACTTGTGAGGGTTGACTTAGCAGGTGAGATTATAGTTGAGGTGGAAGTGGAATCAGAAGGTGTTGTTGCCTCAGCAGCTGTTATGGTTTCAGTCATATCCCCTGTTACTAAATCAAGTGCTGTAGTCATTGTTTCTGCTGTACTTGTTGAGGTTGACTCCATAGTTGATGATACCGATGAGGTGGAAGTGAAGTCTGTAGTTGTTTCTGTATCAGGTGCTGAAGTTACTGAGTCTGTCTCAGTTGTTGAGATCAATTCTACATTTGACGATACAGTTGAGCTGGATGTGCCATCATATATATTTGCTGTTGCCCCAGCAGTCGTTATGGTTTGAGCTGCAGCTGTGGTTTCTGTATCAGGTGCTAAAGTAACTGTTTCTTCATTATTTGTAGAGGTTGACTCAACAGTTGAGATTACTAGTGAGGTGGATGTGGCATCAAAACTTGTTGTCCCAACAGCTGTTGCGGTTTGGTCTGCAGTTGTGGTTGATGTATCAGTTGTTTCTATATTACTTCTTGAATTTGACATCACAGTAGAGGATAAGATTGTTGTTGACGTGGCATCAAACATTGTTGTTGTTCCTGTTCCTGCAAATGGTGAGGATTGAGCTGTAGTTGTGGTTTCTGTATCAGATTCTGTAGCCATTGTTTCTATAATAGTTGTTGTTGATAGTTCTTCAGCTGTGGATATTGTTGTAATGGATGTAGCATCATACGTTGGGGTTAGTTCTTCAGCAGCTGGTGTAGTTTCAGATGCAGTTGGGGTTGCGTCATCAGGTGCTGTAGTTTTTGTTTCTGCAAAACTTGTTGAAATTGTCTCCACAGTTGAGGATGCCAATGAAGTGTATGTGCCATCAAAATTTGTTTCTGTCACTGCCCAAGCATCTGTTGTGAATTGAGCTGAAGATGGTATTGCTCTATCAGGTGTCAAAGTCATTGTTTCTGCATTACTTGTAAGAGTTGACTCAACAGTTGAGATTTTGGTTGAGGTGGAAGTGGCAGCGGTTTTGGTTTCAGGCATATCCCCTGTTACTAAATCAAGTGCTGTAGTCATTTTTTCTGCTGTACTTGTTGAGGTTGACTCCATAGTTGATGATACTGATGAGGTGGAAGTGAAGTCAAAATTTTTTGTTGCTGCCCCAGAAGTTGTTTTGGATTGAACTGTAGTTGTTTCTGTATCAGGTGCTGAAGTTACTGAGTCTGTCTCAGTTGTTGAGGTCAATTCTACATTAGAAGATACAAAGGAGCTGGATGTGCCATCATATATATTTGCTGTTGCCCCAGCAGTCGTTATGGTTTGAGCTGCAGATGTGGTTTCTGTTTCAGATTCTGTAGCCATTGTGTCTGTAGTAGTTGTTGTTGATAGTTCTTCAGCTGTAGATATTGGTGTAATAGATGTAGCATCATACGTTGGGTTTAGTTCTTCAGCAGCTGGTGTAGTTTTAGATGCAGTTGTGGTTGCGTCATCAGGTGCTGTAGTTTTTGTTTCTGCAAAACTTGTTGAAGTTGTCTCCACTGTTGAGGATGCCAATAAAGTGTATGTGGCATCAAAATTTGTTTCTGTTACTGCCCCAGCATCTGATGTGGTTTGAGTTGAAGATGGTATTGCTGTATCAGGTGTCAAAGTCATTGTTTCTGCATTACTTGTGAGGGTTGACTTAGCAGGTGAGATTATAGTTGAGGTGGAAGTGGAATCAGAAGGTGTTGTTGCCTCAGCAGCTGTTATGGTTTCAGTCATATCCCCTGTTACTAAATCAAGTGCTGTAGTCTTTGTTTCTGCTGTACTTGTTGAGGTTGACTCCATAGTTGATGATACCGATGAGGTGGAAGTGAAGTCTGTAGTTGTTTCTGTATCAGGTGCTGAAGTTACTGAGTCTGTCTCAGTTGTTGAGATCAATTCTACATTTGACGATACAGTTGAGCTGGATGTGCCATCATATATATTTGCTGTTGCCCCAGCAGTCGTTATGGTTTGAGCTGCAGCTGTGGTTTCTGTATCAGGTGCTAAAGTAACTGTTTCTTCATTATTTGTAGAGGTTGACTCAACAGTTGAGATTACTAGTGAGGTGGATGTGGCATCAAAACTTGTTGTCCCAACAGCTGTTGCGGTTTGGTCTGCAGTTGTGGTTGATGTATCAGATGTTTCTATAATACTTCTTGAATTTGACATCACAGTAGAGGATAAGATTGTTGTTGATGTGGCATCAAACATTGTTGTTGTTCCTGTTCCTGCAAATGGTGAGGATTGAGCTGTAGTTGTGGTTTCTGTATCAGATTCTGTAGCCATTGTTTCTGTAATAGTTGTTGTTGATAGTTCTTCAGCTGTGGATATTGTTGTAATGGATGTAGCATCATACGTTGGGGTTAGTTCTTCAGCAGCTGGTGTAGTTTCAGATGCAGTTGGGGTTGCGTCATCAGGTGCTATAGTTTTTGTTTCTGCAAAACTTGTTGAAATTGTCTCCACAGTTGAGGATGCCAATGAAGTGTATGTGCCATCAAAATTTGTTTCTGTCACTGCCCAAGCATCTGTTGTGAATTGAGCTGAATATGGTATTGCTCTATCAGGTGTCAAAGTCATTGTTTCTGCATTACTTGTAAGAGTTGACTCAACAGTTGAGATTTTGGTTGAGGTGGAAGTGGCAGCGGTTTTGGTTTCAGGCATATCCCCTGTTACTAAATCAAGTGCTGTAGTCATTTTTTCTGCTGTACTTGTTGAGGTTGACTCCATAGTTGATGATACTGATGAGGTGGAAGTGAAGTCAAAATTTTTTGTTGCTGCCCCAGAAGTTGTTTTGGATTGAACTGTAGTTGTTTCTGTATCAGGTGCTGAAGTTACTGAGTCTGTCTCAGTTGTTGAGGTCAATTCTACATTAGAAGATACAAAGGAGCTGGATGTGCCATCATATATATTTGCTGTTGCCCCAGCAGTCGTTATGGTTTGAGCTGCAGATGTGGTTTCTGTTTCAGATTCTGTAGCCATTGTGTCTGTAGTAGTTGTTGTTGATAGTTCTTCAGCTGTGGATATTGGTGTAATAGATGTAGCATCATACGTTGGGTTTAGTTCTTCAGCAGCTGGTGTAGTTTTAGATGCAGTTGTGGTTGCGTCATCAGGTGCTGTAGTTTTTGTTTCTGCAAAACTTGTTGAAATTGTCTCCTCAGTTGAGGATGCCAATGAAGTGTATGTGGCATCAAAATTTGTTTCTGTTACTGCCCAAGCATCTGTTGTGGATTGAGCTGAAGATGGTATTGCTGTATCAGGTGTCAAAGTCATTGTTTCTACATTACTTGTAAGGGTTGACTCAACAGTTGAGATTTTGGTTGAGGTGGAAGTGGCAGCGGTTATGGTTTCAGGCATATCCCCTGTCACTAAATCAAGTGCTGTAGTCATTGTTTCTGCTGTACTTGTTGAGGTTGACTCCATAGTTGATGATACCGATGAGGTGGAAGTGAAGTCAAAATTTATTGTTGCTTCCCCAGAAGTTGTTGTGGATTGAGCTGGAGTTGTTTCTGTATCAGGTGCTGAAGTTACTGAGTCTGTCTCAGTTGTTGAGATCAATTCTACATTTGACGATACAGTTGAGCTGGATGTGCCATCATATATATTTGCTGTTGCCCCAGCAGTCGTTATGGTTTGAGCTGCAGCTGTGGTTTCTGTATCAGGTGCTAAAGTAACTGTTTCTTCATTATTTGTAGAGGTTGACTCAACAGTTGAGATTACTAGTGAGGTGGATGTGGCATCAAAACTTGTTGTCCCAACAGCTGTTGCGATTTGGTCTGCAGTTGTGGTTGATGTATCAGATGTTTCTATACTACTTCTTGAATTTGACATCACAGTAGAGGATAAGATTGTTGTTGATGTGGCATCAAACATTGTTGTTGTTCCTGTTCCTGCAAATGGTGAGGATTGAGCTGTAGTTGTGGTTTCTGTATGAGATTCTGTAGCCATTGTGTCTGTAATAGTTGGTGTTGATAGTTCTTCAGCTGTGGATATTGGTGTAATAGATGTAGCATTATACGTTGGGGTTAGTTCTTCAGCAGCTGGTGTGGTTTCAGATGCAGTTGTGGTTGCATCATTAGGCGCTGCAGTTTTTGTTTCTGCAAAACTTGTTGAAGTTGTCTCCACTGTTGAGGATGCCAATAAAGTGTATGTGGCATCAAAATTTGTTTCTGTTACTGCCCCAGCATCTGATGTGGTTTGAGTTGAAGATGGTATTGCTGTATCAGGTGTCAAAGTCATTGTTTCTGCATTACTTGTGAGGGTTGACTCAGCAGTTGAGATTATAGTTGAGGTGGAAGTGGCATCAGAAGGTATTGTTGCCTCAGCAGCTGTTATGGTTTCAGTCATATCCCCTGTTACTAAATCAAGTGCTGTAGTCATTGTTTCTGCTGTACTTGTTGAGGTTGACTCCATAGTTGATGATACCGATGAGGTGGAAGTGAAGTCAAAATTTATTGTTGCTGCCCCAGAAGTTGTTTTGGATTGAGATGTAGTTGTTTCTGTATCAGGTGCTGAAGTTACTGAGTCTGTCTCAGTTGTTGAGATCAATTCTACATTTGACGATACAGTTGAGCTGGATGTGCCATCATATATGTTTGCTGTTGCCCCAGCAGTCGTTATGGTTTGAGCTGCAGCTGTGGTTTCTGTATCAGGTGCTAAAGTAACTGTTTCTTCATTATTTGTAGAGGTTGACTCAACAGTTGAGATTACTAGTGAGGTGGATGTGGCATCAAAACTTGTTGTCCCAACAGCTGTTGCGGTTTGGTCTGCAGTTGTGGTTGATGTATCAGTTGTTTCTATATTACTTCTTGAATTTGACATCACAGTAGAGGATAAGATTGTTGTTGACGTGGCATCAAACATTGTTGTTGTTCCTGTTCCTGCAAATGGTGAGGATTGAGCTGTAGTTGTGGTTTCTGTATCAGATTCTGTAGCCATTGTTTCTATAATAGTTGTTGTTGATAGTTCTTCAGCTGTGGATATTGTTGTAATGGATGTAGCATCATACGTTGGGGTTAGTTCTTCAGCAGCTGGTGTAGTTTCAGATGCAGTTGGGGTTGCGTCATCAGGTGCTGTAGTTTTTGTTTCTGCAAAACTTGTTGAAATTGTCTCCACAGTTGAGGATGCCAATGAAGTGTATGTGCCATCAAAATTTGTTTCTGTCACTGCCCAAGCATCTGTTGTGAATTGAGCTGAAGATGGTATTGCTCTATCAGGTGTCAAAGTCATTGTTTCTGCATTACTTGTAAGAGTTGACTCAACAGTTGAGATTTTGGTTGAGGTGGAAGTGGCAGCGGTTTTGGTTTCAGGCATATCCCCTGTTACTAAATCAAGTGCTGTAGTCATTTTTTCTGCTGTACTTGTTGAGGTTGACTCCATAGTTGATGATACTGATGAGGTGGAAGTGAAGTCAAAATTTTTTGTTGCTGCCCCAGAAGTTGTTTTGGATTGAACTGTAGTTGTTTCTGTATCAGGTGCTGAAGTTACTGAGTCTGTCTCAGTTGTTGAGGTCAATTCTACATTAGAAGATACAAAGGAGCTGGATGTGCCATCATATATATTTGCTGTTGCCCCAGCAGTCGTTATGGTTTGAGCTGCAGATGTGGTTTCTGTTTCAGATTCTGTAGCCATTGTGTCTGTAGTAGTTGTTGTTGATAGTTCTTCAGCTGTAGATATTGGTGTAATAGATGTAGCATCATACGTTGGGTTTAGTTCTTCAGCAGCTGGTGTAGTTTTAGATGCAGTTGTGGTTGCGTCATCAGGTGCTGTAGTTTTTGTTTCTGCAAAACTTGTTGAAGTTGTCTCCACTGTTGAGGATGCCAATAAAGTGTATGTGGCATCAAAATTTGTTTCTGTTACTGCCCCAGCATCTGATGTGGTTTGAGTTGAAGATGGTATTGCTGTATCAGGTGTCAAAGTCATTGTTTCTGCATTACTTGTGAGGGTTGACTTAGCAGGTGAGATTATAGTTGAGGTGGAAGTGGAATCAGAAGGTGTTGTTGCCTCAGCAGCTGTTATGGTTTCAGTCATATCCCCTGTTACTAAATCAAGTGCTGTAGTCTTTGTTTCTGCTGTACTTGTTGAGGTTGACTCCATAGTTGATGATACCGATGAGGTGGAAGTGAAGTCTGTAGTTGTTTCTGTATCAGGTGCTGAAGTTACTGAGTCTGTCTCAGTTGTTGAGATCAATTCTACATTTGACGATACAGTTGAGCTGGATGTGCCATCATATATATTTGCTGTTGCCCCAGTAGTCGTTATGGTTTGAGCTGCAGCTGTGGTTTCCGTATCAGGTGCTAAAGTAACTGTTTCTTCATTATTTGTAGAGGTTGACTCAACAGTTGAGATTACTAGTGAGGTGGATGTGGCATCAAAACTTGTTGTCCCAACAGCTGTTGTAGTTTGGTCTGCAGTTGTGGTTGATGTATCAGATGTTTCTATATTACTTTTTGAATTTGACATCACAGTAGAGGATAAGATTGTTGTTGATGTGGCATCAAACATTGTTGTTGTTCCTGTTCCTGCAAATGGTGAGGATTGAGCTGTAGTTGTGGTTTCTGTATCAGATTCTGTAGCCATTGTGTCTGTAATAGTTGTTGTTGATAGTTCTTCAGCTGTGGATATTGCTGTAATGGATGTAGCATCATACGTTGGGGTTATTTCTTTAGCAGCTGGTGTAGTTTCAGATGCAGTTGTGGTTGCGTCATTAGGTGCTGTAGTTTTTGTTTCTGCAAAACTTGTTGAAGTTGTCTCCACTGTTGAGGATGCCAATAAAGTGTATGTGGCATCAAAATTTGTTTCTGTGACTGCCCCAGCATCTGATGTGGTTTGAGTTGAAGATGGTATTGCTGTATCAGGTGTCAAAGTCATTGTTTCTGCATTACTTGTGAGGGTTGACTTAGCAGGTGAGATTATAGTTGAGGTGGAAGTGGAATCAGAAGGTGTTGTTGCCTCAGCAGCTGTTATGGTTTCAGTCATATCCCCTGTTACTAAATCAAGTGCTGTAGTCATTGTTTCTGCTGTACTTGTTGAGGTTGACTCCATAGTTGATGATACCGATGAGGTGGAAGTGAAGTCTGTAGTTGTTTCTGTATCAGGTGCTGAAGTTACTGAGTCTGTCTCAGTTGTTGAGATCAATTCTACATTTGACGATACAGTTGAGCTGGATGTGCCATCATATATATTTGCTGTTGCCCCAGTAGTCGTTATGGTTTGAGCTGCAGCTGTGGTTTCCGTATCAGGTGCTAAAGTAACTGTTTCTTCATTATTTGTAGAGGTTGACTCAACAGTTGAGATTACTAGTGAGGTGGATGTGGCATCAAAACTTGTTGTCCCAACAGCTGTTGTAGTTTGGTCTGCAGTTGTGGTTGATGTATCAGATGTTTCTATATTACTTTTTGAATTTGACATCACAGTAGAGGATAAGATTGTTGTTGATGTGGCATCAAACATTGTTGTTGTTCCTGTTCCTGCAAATGGTGAGGATTGAGCTGTAGTTGTGGTTTCTGTATCAGATTCTGTAGCCATTGTGTCTGTAGTAGTTGTTGTTGATAGTTCTTCAGCTGTGGATATTGCTGTAATGGATGTAGCATCATACGTTGGGGTTATTTCTTTAGCAGCTGGTGTAGTTTCAGATGCAGTTGTGGTTGCGTCATTAGGTGCTGTAGTTTTTGTTTCTGCAAAACTTGTTGAAGTTGTCTCCACTGTTGAGGATGCCAATAAAGTGTATGTGGCATCAAAATTTGTTTCTGTTACTGCCCCAGCATCTGATGTGGTTTGAGTTGAAGATGGTATTGCTGTATCAGGTGTCAAAGTCATTGTTTCTGCATTACTTGTGAGGGTTGACTCAGCAGTTGAGATTATAGTTGAGGTGGAAGTGGCATCAGAAGGTGTTGTTGCCTCAGCAGCTGTTATGGTTTCAGTCATATCCCCCGTTACTAAATCAAGTGCTGTAGTCATTGTTTCTGCTGTACTTGTAGAGGTTGACTCCATAGTTGATGATATCGATGAGGTGGAAGTGAAGTCAAAATTTATTGTTGCTGCCCCAGAAGTTGTTGTGGATTGAGCTGTAGTTGTTTCTGTATCAGGTGCTGAAGTTACTGAGTCTGTCTCAGTTGTTGAGATCAATTCTACATTTGACGATACAGTTGAGCTGGATGTGCCATCATATATGTTTGCTGTTGCCCCAGCAGTCGTTATGGTTTGAGCTGCAGCTGTGGTTTCTGTATCAGGTGCTAAAGTAACTGTTTCTTCATTATTTGTAGAGGTTGACTCAACAGTTGAGATTACTAGTGAAGTGTATGTGGCATCAAAATTTGTTTCTGTTACTGCCCAAGCATCTGTTGTGGATTGAGCTGAAGATGGTATTGCTGTATCAGGTGTCAAAGTCATTGTTTCTGCATTACTTGTAAGGGTTGACTCAACAGTTGAGATTTTGGTTGAGGTGGAAGTGGCAGCGGTTATGGTTTCAGGCATATCCCCTGTCACTAAATCAAGTGCTGTAGTCATTTTTTCTGCTGTACTTGTTGAGGTTGACTCCATAGTTGATGATACTGATGAGGTGGAAGTGAAGTCAAAATTTATTGTTGCTGCCCCAGAAGTTGTTGTGGATTGAACTGTAGTTGTTTCTGTATCAGGTGCTGAAGTTACTGAGTCTGTCTCAGTTGTTGAGGTCAATTCTACATTTGACGATACAAAGAAGCTGGATGTGCTATCATATATATTTGCTGTTGCCCCAGCAGTCGTTATGGTTTGAGCTGCAGATGTGGTTTCTGTATCAGATTCTGTAGCCATTGTGTCTGTAGTAGTTGTTGTTGATAGTTCTTCAGCTGTGGATATTGGTGTAATAGATGTAGCATTATACGTTGGGGTTAGTTCTTCAGCAGCTGGTGTGGTTTCAGATGCAGTTGTGGTTGCATCATTAGGCGCTGAAGTTTTTGTTTCTGCAAAACTTGTTGAAGTTGTCTCCACTGTTGAGGATGCCAATGAAGTGTATGTGGCATCAAAATTTGTTTCTGTTACTGCCCCAGCATCTGATGTGGTTTGAGTTGAAGATGGTATTGCTGTATCAGGTGTCAAAGTCATTGTTTCTGCATTACTTGTGAGGGTTGACTCAGCAGTTGAGATTATAGTTGAGGTGGAAGTGGCATCAGAAGGTGTTGTTGCCTCAGCAGCTGTTTTGGTTTCAGTCATATCCCCTGTTACTAAATCAAGTGCTGTAGTCATTGTTTCTGCTGTACTTGTTGAGGTTGACTCCATAGTTGATGATATCGATGAGGTGGAAGTGAAGTCAAAATTTATTGTTGCTGCCCCAGAAGTTGTTGTGGATTGAGCTGTAGTTGTTTCTGTATCAGGTGCTGAAGTTACTGAGTCAGTCTCAGTTGTTGAGATCAATTCTACATTTGACGATACAGTTGAGCTGGATGTGCCATCATATATATTTGCTGTTGCCCCAGCAGTCGTTATGGTTTGAGCTGCAGCTGTGGTTTCTGTATCAGGTGCTAAAGTAACTGTTTCTTCATTATTTGTAGAGGTTGACTCAACAGTTGAGATTACTAGTGAGGTGGATGTGGCATCAAAACTTGTTGTCCCAACAGCTGTTGCGGTTTGGTCTGCAGTTGTGGTCGATGTATCAGATGTTTCTATATTACTTCTTGAATTTGACCTCACAGTAGAGGATAAGATTGTTGTTGATGTGGCATCAAACATTGTTGTTGTTCCTGTTCCTGCAAATGGTGAGGATTGAGCTGTAGTTGTGGTTTCTGTATCAGATTCTGTAGCCATTGTGTCTGTAATAATTGTTGTTGATAGTTCTTCAGCTGTGGATATTGTTGTAATGGATGTAGCATCATACATTGGGGTTATTTCTTCAGCAGCTGGTGTAGTTTCAGATGCAGTTGGGGTTGCATCATCAGGTGCTATATTTTTTGTTTCTGCAAAACTTGTTGAAATTGTCTCCACAGTTGAGGATGCCAATGAAGTGTATGTGGCATCAAAATTTGTTTCTGTTACTGCCCAAGCATCTGTTGTGGATTGAGCTGAAGATGGTATTGCTGTATCTGGTGTCAAAGTCATTGTTTCTGCATTACTTGTAAGGGTTGACTCAACAGTTGAGATTTTGGTTGAGGTGGAAGTGGCAGCGGTTATGGTTTCAGGCATATCCCCTGTTACTAAATCAAGTGCTGTAGTCATTGTTTCTGCTGTACTTGTTGAGGTTGACTCCATAGTTGATGATACCGATGAGGTGGAAGTGAAGTCAAAATTTATTGTTGCTGCCCCAGAAGTTGTTGTGGATTGAACTGTAGTTGTTTCTGTATCAGGTGCTGAAGTGACTGAGTCTGTCTCAGTTGTTGAGATCAATTCTACATTTGACGATACAGATGAGCTGGATGCGCCATCATAGATATTTTCTGTTGCTCCAACAGTTGTTATGGTTTGAGCTGCAGCTGTGGTTGATGTATCAGGCTCTAAAGTAACAGTTTCTTCATTATTTGTTGAGGTTGGCTGAACAGTTGAGAATACTGGTGAGGTGGACGTGGCATCAAAACTTGTTGTCTCTACTGCTGTTGCGGTTTGATCTGCATTTGTGGTTGCACAATCAGGTCCTGTAGTCATTGTTTCTTCATTACTTGTTGAGGTTTTCTCTGCAGTTGAGGCTATGAATGAGTTGTATGTGGCATCAAAATTTGTTGTTGATGCTCCAGCAACTGTTGTGGTTTGAGTTGTAGTTGTTGTTGCTGTATCAGGTGTCAAAGTCATTGTTTCTGCATTACTTGTAAGGGTTGACTCAACAGTTGAGGATATGGTTAAAGTAGAAGTGGCATCAGAGGATGCCTTTTCCCCAGCAGCCGTTATAGTTTTAGGCATAGTTCTTGTTCCTAAAACAATTGCTGCAGTCATTGTTTCTGTATTACTTGTTGAGATTGACTCCACAGTTGAGGATGAAGATGACATGGATGTGGGAAAAAAAATTGTTTCCCCAGCAGTTATTGTGGATTGATCTGTAAATGTTTCTATATCAGGTGCTGTAGTTTTTGAGTCTGTCCTAGTTGATGAGGTTGATTCTACATTTGAAGTTACTGATGAGGTGGATGTGCCATCAAAGGTTTTTGCTGTTGTGGTTTGAGCTGCAGTTGTGGTTGATGTAACAGGTTCTAAAGTCACTGCATCCTCATTACTTGTATGTGATGTCTCAGCAGCTGTTATAGTTTGAGCTGTAGTTGAGGTTGTTGTATCAGCTGATGTAATAGATGTTTCTGTATTACGTGACTTTGACACCATAGTTGAAGATACTATTGATATGGATGTGGCATCATAAGTTGTCAGTGTTCCTGTTTCAGCAACTGTTACTGACTGAGCTGTAGTTGTGGTTTCAGCATCAGGTGCTGTTGTCATTGTGTCTGCATTAGTTGTTGACATTAATTGCACAGTTGAGGATAGCGGTGACGAGGATGTGACATCATAATCTGTTGTTGTTGCTACAGTCGTTGCCAGAGCCACACTTTCTGCATTATTTCCAAAGGTTGATTTAATAGTTGGTAATACTGATGTTGACTCCACAATTAAGGATTCTGGTGAGGTAGATGTGTCATCATACATTGGTGTTGTTGCTACAGCAGCAGTTGTGGATATGGCATCATAAGTTGTTATTTTTGGTCCAGCAGCTGTTGTGGTTTGAGCTGAAGTAGTGATTACTGTGTCATTTGCTGTAGTCTGTGTGTCAATATACATTGTTGATCGTGATTCCACAGTTGAGGTTACTGTTGAGGTGGTTGTGGCAGCATATGTTTTTGTTGTCGTTTCGTCAGTAATTGTGGCTGGAAAGGTTGTTGTTGTTGTTGTATCAGGTGATGTAGTCATAGGGTCTGCATTATTCGTTGAAGTTAATTCAAGAATTGAGGATACTGTTGATTTGAGTGTGGGATTATTATAGTTTGTTGTTGTTTCACCAGCAGCTGTTGTGGTTGCAGTATCAGGTGATGTAGCCAATGGGACTGCATTACTTGTTGAGCTTGACTCTACAGTTGTGGAATCTGGCAAAGTAAATGTGGTATCTGTAGTTTTTGTTGTTTCCTCAGCCGCTTTTGTGCTTAGAGCTGTAGTTTTTCTTGCTGTATCAGATACTGTAGTTATAGTATCCGGATTAGTTGTTGATGAGGATTCGACAGTTGATAATAGTGAAATGGTGGATGTCACATCAGAAGTTGATGTTGTTGCCCCACCAACTGTTGTGGTTTCAGCTGTAGTTGTTCTTGTTGTTTCAGGTGATTTAGTCAGTATTTCTACATTTGTTGTTGGTGTTGTTTCCACAGTTGAAGACACTGTTGAGGTGGTTGTGGCAGCATACGTTTTCGTTATCGATTCCTCAGTAGCTGTTGTGGTTGGAGAGGTTGTTGTGGTTGTTGTATCAGATACTGTAGTCATAGTATCGGGATTAGTTGTTGATGAGGATCCGACAGTTGATGATAGTGAAATGGTGGATGTCACATCAGAAATTGATGTTGTTGCCCCACCAGCTGTTGAGGTTTCAGCTGTAGTTGTTCTTGTTGTTTCAGGTAATATAGTCAATATTTCTACATTTGTTGTTGGTGTTGTTTCCACAGTTGAAGACACTGTTGAGGTGGTTGTGGCAACATACGTTTTTGTTGTCGTTTCCTCAGTAGTTGTTGTAGCTGAAGAGGTTGTTGTAGTTGTTGTATTAGGTGATATAGTCATAGTGTCTGCATTAGTCGTTGATTCCACAATTGAGGATACTGTTGATGTGGATGTGGCATTACTATAGTTTGTTGTTGTTTCACCAGCAGCTTTTGTGGTTGTGGTTGTGGTTGCAGTATAAGGTGATGTAGCCAATGGGACTCCATTACTTGTTGAGCTTGACTCTACAGTTGAGGAATCTGGCAAAATAAATGTGCTATCAGACATTTTTGTTGTTTCCTCAGCCGCTTTTGTGCTTTGAGCTGTAGTTTCTCTTGCTTTATCAGGTGCTGTAGTCATAGTGTCTGGATTAGTTGTTGATGATGGTTCGACAGTTGAGGATATTAAAATGGTGGACGTCACATCAGAAGTTGATGTTGTTGCCCCACCAGCTGTTGTGGTTTCAGCTGTAGTTGTTCTTGTTGTTTCAGGTGATGTAGTCAGTATTTCTACATTTGTTGTTGGTGTTGTTTCCACAGCTGAAGACACTGTTGAGGTGGTTGAGGCAGCGTATGTTTTTGTTGTCGTTTCTTCAGTAGTTGTTGTGGCTGGAGAGGTTGTTGTGGTTGTTGTATCAGGTGATGTAGTCATAGTACTTGGGTTAGTTGTTGATGATGATTCGACAGTTGAGGATAGTGAAATGGTGGATGTCACATCAGAAGTTGATGTCGTTGGCCCACCAGCTGTTGTGGTTTCAGCTGTAGTTGTTCTTGTTGTTTCAGGTGATGTAGTTAGTATTTCTACATTTGTTGTTAGTGTTGTTTCGACAGCTGAAGACACTGTTGAGTTGCTTGTGGCAGCATACATTTTCGTTGTCGTTTCTTCAGTAGCTGTTGTGGCTGGAGAGGTTGTTGTGGTTGTTGTATCAGTTACTGTAGTCATAGTATCGGGATTAGTGGTTGATGAGGATTTGACAGTTGAGGATAGTGAAATGGTGGATGTCACATCAGAAGTTGATGTTGTTGGCCCACCAGCTGTTGTGGTTTCAGCTGTAGTTGTTCTTGTTGTTTCAGGTGATGTAGTCAGTATTTCTACATTTGTTGTTGGTGTTGTTTCCACAGTTGAAGACACTGTTGAGGTGGTTGTGGCAGCATATGTTTTTGTTGTCGTTTCTTCAGTAGTTGTTGTGGCTGTAGAGGTTGTTGTGGTTGTTATATCAGTTACTGTAGTCATAGTATCGGGATTAGTTGTTGATGAGGATTCGACAGTTGATGATAGTGAAATGGTGGATGTCACATCAGAAGTTGATGTTGTTGCCCCACCAACTGTTGTGGTTTCAGCTGTAGTTGTTCTTGTTGTTTCAGGTGATTTAGTCAGTATTTCTACATTTGTTGTTGGTGTTGTTTCCACAGCTGAAGACACTGTTGAGGTGGTTGTGGCAGCATACGTTTTCGTTGTCGTTTCCTGAGTAGCTGTTGTGGTTGGAGAGGTTGTTGTGGTTGTTGTATCAGGTGATGTAGTCATAGTACTTGGGTTAGTTGTTGATGATGATTCGACAGTTGAGGATAGTGAAATGGTGGATGTCACATCAGAAGTTGATGTCGTTGCCCCACCAACTGTTGTGGTTTCAGCTGTAGTTGTTCTTGTTGTTTCAGGTGATGTATTCAGTATTTCTACATTTGTTGTTGGTGTTGTTTCCACAGTTGAAGACACTGTGGAGGTGGATGTGGCAGCATACATTTTTGTTGTCGTTTCTTCAGTAGTTGTTGTGGCTGGAGAGGTTGTTGTGGTTGTTGTATCAGTTACTGTAGTCATAGTATCGGGATTAGTGGTTGATGAGGATTTGACAGTTGATGATAGTGAAACGGTGGATGTCACATCAGAAGTTGATGTTGTTGCCCCACCAGCTGTTGTGGTTTCAGCTGTTGTTGTTCTTGTTGTTTCAGGTGATGTAGTCAGTATTTCTACATTTGTTGTTGGTGCTGTTTCCACAGTTGAAGACACTGTTGAGGTGGTTGTGGCAGCATACATTTTTGTTGCCGTTTCTTCAGTAGTTGTTGTATCAGTTACTGTAGTCATAGTATCGGGATTAGTTGTTGATGAGGATTCGACAGTTGATGATAGTGAAATAGTGGATGTCACATCAGAGGTTGATGTTGTTGCCCCACCAGTTGTTGTGGTTTCAGCTGTAGTTGTTCTTGTTGTTTCAGGTGATGTAGTCAGTATTTCTACATTTGTTGTTGGTGTTGTTTCCACAGCTGAAGACACTGTTGAGTTGGTTGTGGCAGCATACATTTTCGTTGTCGTTTCTTCAGTAGCTGTTGTGGCTGGAGAGGTTGTTGTGGTTGTTTTATCAGATACTGTAGTCATAGTAACTGGGTTAGTTGCTGATGATGATTCGACAGTTGAGGATAGTGAAATGGTGGATGTTACATCAGAAGTTGATGTTGTTGCCCCACCAGCTGTTATGGTTTCAGCTGTAGTTGTTCTTGTTGTTTCAGGTGATGAAGTCAGTTTTTCTACATTTGTTGTTGGTGTTGTTTCCACAGTTGAAGACACTGTTGAGGTGGATGTGGCAGCATACATTTTTGTTGTCGTTTCTTCAGTAGTTGTTGTGGCTGGAGAGGTTGTTGTGGTTGGTGTATCAGTTACTGTAGTCATAGTATCGGGATTAGTCGTTGATGAGAATTCGACAGTTGATGATAGTGAAATGGTGGATGTCACATCAGATGTTGATGTTGCTGTCCCACCAGCTGTTGTGGTTTCAGCTGTAGTTGTTCTTGTTGTTTCAGGTGATGTAGTAAAGTTTTCTACATTTGATCTTGGTGCTGATTCCACAGTTGAAGACACTATTGAGGTGGTTGTGGCAGCATACGTTTTCGTTGTCGTTTCCTGAGTAGCTGTTGTGGTTGGAGAGGTTGTTGTGGTTGTTGTATCAGGTGATGTAGTCATAGTACCTGGGTAAGTTGTTAATGATGATTCGAAAGTTGAGGATAGTGAAATGGTGGATGTCACATCAGAAGTTGATGTTGTTGCCCCACCAGCTGTTGTGGTTTCAGCTGTAGTTGTTCTTGTTGTTTCAGGTGATTTAGTCAGTATTTCTACATTTGTTGTTGGTGTTGTTTCCACAGTTGAAGACACTGTTGAGGTGGTTGTGGCAGCATATGTTTTTGTTGTCGTTTCTTCAGTAGTTGTTGTGGCTGGAGAGGTTGTTGTGGTTGTTGTATCAGTTACTGTAGTCATAGTATCGGGATTAGTTGTTGATGAGGATTTGACAGTTGATGATAGTGAAATGGTGGATGTCACATCAGAAGTTGATGTTGTTGCCCCACCAACTGTTGTGGTTTCAGCTGTAGTTGTTCTTGTTGTTTCAGGTGATTTAGTCAGTATTTCTACATTTGTTGTTGGTGTTGTTTCCACAGCTGAAAACACTGTTGAGGAGGTTGTGGCAGCATACGTTTTCGTTGTCGTTTCCTGAGTAGCTGTTGTGGTTGGAGAGGTTGTTGTGGTTGTTGTATCAGGTGATGTAGTCATAGTACTTGGGTTAGTTGTTGATGATGATTCGACAGTTGAGGATAGTGAAATGGTGGATGTCACATCAGAAGTTGATGTCGTTGCCCCACCAACTGTTGTGGTTTCAGCTGTAGTTGTTCTTGTTGTTTCAGGTGATGTAGTCAGTATTTCTACATTTGTTGTTGGTGTTGTTTCCACAGCTAAAGACACTGTTGAGTTGGTTATGGCAGCATACATTTTTGTTGCCGTATCTTCAGTTGTTGTTGTGGCTGGAGAGGTTGTTGTGGTTGTTGTATCAGTTACTGTAGTCATAGTATCGGGATTAGTTGTTGATGAGGATTCGACAGTTGATGATAGTGAAATGGTGGATGTCACATCAGAAGTTGATGTTGTTGCCCCACCAACTGTTGTGGTTTCAGCTGTAGTTGTTCTTGTTGTTTCAGGTGATTTAGTCAGTATTTCTACATTTGTTGTTGGTGTTGTTTCCACAGCTGAAGACACTGTTGAGGAGGTTGTGGCAGCGTACGTTTTCGTTGTCGTTTCCTGAGTAGCTGTTGTGGTTGGAGAGGTTGTTGTATCAGGTGATGTAGTCATAGTACTTGGGTTAGTTGTTGATGATGATTCGACAGTTGAGGATAGTGAAATGGTGGATGTCACATCAGAAGTTGATGTCGTTGCCCCACCAACTGTTGTGGTTTCAGCTGTAGTTGTTCTTGTTGTTTCAGGTGATGTAGTCAATATTTCTACATTTGTTGTTGGTGTTGTTTCCACAGCTGAGGACACTGTTGAGTTGGTTGTGGCAGCATACATTTTCGTTGTCGTTTCTTCAGTAGTTGTTGTGGATGGAGAGGTTGTTGTGGTTGTTGTATCAGGTGATGTAGTCATAGTACCTGGGTTAGTTGCTGATGATGATTCGACAGTTGAGGATAGTGAAATGGTGGATGTCACATCAGAAGTTGATGTTGTTGGCCCACCAGCTTTTGTGGTTTCAGCTGTAGTTGTTCTTGTTGTTTCAGGTAATGTAGTCAGTATTTCTACATTTGTTGTTGGTGTTGTTTCCACAGCTGAAGACACTGTTGAGGTGGTTGTGGCAGCATACGTTTTCGTTGTCGTTTCCTGAGTAGCTGTTGTGGTTGGAGAGGTTGTTGTGGTTGTTGTATCAGGTGATGTAGTCATAGTACTTGGGTTAGTTGTTGATGATGATTCGACAGTTGAGGATAGTGAAATGGTGGATGTCACATCAGAAGTTGATGTTGTTGCCACACCAGTTGTTGTGGTTTCAGATGTAGTTGTTCTTGTTGTTTCAGGTGATGTAGTCAGTATTTCTACATTTGTTGTTGGTGTTGTTTCCACAGCTGAAGACACTGTTGAGTTGGTTGTGGCAGCATATGTTTTTGTTGTCGTTTCTTCAGTAGTTGTTGTGGCTGGAGAGGTTGTTGTGGTTGTTGTATCAGTTACTGTAGTCATAGTATCGGGATTAGTTGTTGATGAGGATTCGACAGTTGATGATAGTGAAATGGTGGATGTCACATCAGAAGTTGATTTTGTTGCCCCACCAACTGTTGTGGTTTCAGCTGTAGTTGTTCTTGTTGTTTCAGGTGATTTAGTCAATATTTCTACATTTGTTGTTGGTGTTGTTTCCACAGCTGAAGACACTGTTGAGGTGGTTGTGGCAGCGTACGTTTTCGTTGTCGTTTCCTGAGTAGCTGTTGTGGTTGGAGAGGTTGTTGTGGTTGTTGTATCAGGTGATGTAGTCATAGTACTTGGGTTAGTTGTTGATGATGATTCGACAGTTGAGGATAGTGAAACGGTGGATGTCACATCAGAAGTTGATGTTGTTGCCCCACCAGCTGTTGTGGTTTCAGCTGTAGTTGTTCTTGTTGTTTCAGGTGATGTAGTCAGTATTTCTACATTTGTTGTTGGTGTTGTTTCCACAGTTGAAGACACTGTTGAGGTGGTTGTGGCAGCATACATTTTTGTTGCCGTTTCTTCAGTAGTTGTTGTGGCTGGAGAGGTTGTTGTGGTTGTTGTATCAGTTACTGTAGTCATCGTATCGGGATTAGTTGTTGATGAGGATTCGACAGTTGATGATAGTGAAATAGTGGATGTCACATCAGAGGTTGATGTTGTTGCCCCACCAGTTGTTGTGGTTTCAGCTGTAGTTGTTCTTGTTGTTTCAGGTGATGTAGTCAGTATTTCTACATTTGTTGTTGGTGTTGTTTCCACAGCTGAAGACACTGTTGTGGAGGTTGTGGCAGCGTACGTTTTCGTTGTCGTTTCCTGAGTAGCTGTTGTGGTTGGAGAGGTTGTTGTGGTTGTTGTATCAAGTGATGTAGTCATAGTACTTGGGTTAGTTGTTGATGATGATTCGAAAATTGAGGATAGTGAAATGGTGGATGTCACATCAGAAGTTGATGTCGTTGCCCCACCAACTGTTGTGGTTTCAGCTGTAGTTGTTCTTGTTGTTTCAGGTGATGTAGTCAGTATTTCTACATTTGTTGTTGGTGTTGTTTCCACAGCTAAAGACACTGTTGAGTTGGTTGTGGCAGCATACGTTTTTGTTGCCTTTTCTTCAGTTGTTGTTGTGGCTGGAGAGGTTGTTGTGGTTGTTGTATCAGGTGATGTAGTCATAGTACCTGGGTTAGTTGTTGATGATGATTCGACAGTTGAGGATAGTGAAATGGTGGATGTCACATCAGAAGTTGATGTTGTTGGCCCACCAGCTGTTGTGGTTTCAGCTGTAGTTGTTCTTGTTGTTTCAGGTGATGTAGTCAGTATTTCTACATTTGTTGTTGGTGTTGTTTCTACAGTTGAAGACACTGTTGAGGTGGTTGTGGCAGCATATGTTTTTGTTGTCGTTTCTTCAGTAGTTGTTGTGGCTGGAGAGGTTGTTGTGGTTGTTGTATCAGTTACTGTAGTCATAGTATCGGGATTAGTTGTTGATGAGGATTCGACAGTTGATGATAGTGAAATGGTGGATGTCACATCAGAAGTTGATGTTGTTGCCCCACCAACTGTTGTGGTTTCAGCTGTAGTTGTTCTTGTTGTTTCAGGTGATTTAGTCAGTATTTCTACATTTGTTGTTGGTGTTGTTTCCACAGCTGAAGACACTGTTGAGGTGGTTGTGGCAGCATACGTTTTCGTTGTCGTTTCCTGAGTAGCTGTTGTGGTTGGAGAGGTTGTTGTGGTTGTTTTATCAGGTGATGTAGTCATAGTACTTGGGTTAGTTGTTGATGATGATTCGACAGTTGAGGATAGTGAAATGGTGGATGTCACATCAGAAGTTGATGTCGTTGCCCCACCAACTGTTGTGGTTTCAGCTGTAGTTGTTCTTGTTGTTTCAGGTGATGTAGTCAGTATTTCTACATTTGTTGTTGGTGTTGTTTCCACAGCTGAAGACACTGTTGAGTTGGTTGTGGCAGCATACATTTTCGTTGTCGTTTCTTCAGTAGTTGTTGTGGCTGGAGAGGTTGTTGTGGTTGTTGTATCAGGTGATGTAGTCATAGTACCTGGGTTAGTTGCTGATGATGATTCGACAGTTGAGGATAGTGAAATGGTGGATGTTACATCAGAAGTTGATGTTGTTGCCCCACCAGCTGTTGTGATTTCAGCTGTAGTTGTTCTTGTTGTTTCAGGTGATGAAGCCAGTAATTCTACATTTGTTGTTGGTGTTGTTTCCACAGTTGAAGACACTGTTGAGGTGGTTGTGGCAGCATATGTTTTTGTTGTCGTTTCTTCAGTAGCTGTTGTGGCTGGAGAGGTTGTTGTGGTTGTTGTATCAGGTGATGTAGTCATAGTACCTGGGTTAGTTGCTGATGATGATTCGACAGTTGAGGATAGTGAAATGGTGGATGTCACATCAGAAGTTGATGTTGTTGCCACACCAGTTGTTGTGGTTTCAGATGTAGTTGTTCTTGTTGTTTCAGGTGATGTAGTCAGTATTTCTACATTTGTTGTTGGTGTTGTTTCCACAGCTGAAGACACTGTTGAGTTGGTTGTGGCAGCATATGTTTTTGTTGTCGTTTCTTCAGTAGTTGTTGTGGCTGGAGAGGTTGTTGTGGTTGTTGTATCAGTTACTGTAGTCATAGTATCGGGATTAGTTGTTGATGAGGATTCGACAGTTGATGATAGTGAAATGGTGGATGTCACATCAGAAGTTGATTTTGTTGCCCCACCAACTGTTGTGGTTTCAGCTGTAGTTGTTCTTGTTGTTTCAGGTGATTTAGTCAATATTTCTACATTTGTTGTTGGTGTTGTTTCCACAGCTGAAGACACTGTTGAGGTGGTTGTGGCAGCGTACGTTTTCGTTGTCGTTTCCTGAGTAGCTGTTGTGGTTGGAGAGGTTGTTGTGGTTGTTGTATCAGGTGATGTAGTCATAGTACTTGGGTTAGTTGTTGATGATGATTCGACAGTTGAGGATAGTGAAACGGTGGATGTCACATCAGAAGTTGATGTTGTTGCCCCACCAGCTGTTGTGGTTTCAGCTGTAGTTGTTCTTGTTGTTTCAGGTGATGTAGTCAGTATTTCTACATTTGTTGTTGGTGTTGTTTCCACAGTTGAAGACACTGTTGAGGTGGTTGTGGCAGCATACATTTTTGTTGCCGTTTCTTCAGTAGTTGTTGTGGCTGGAGAGGTTGTTGTGGTTGTTGTATCAGTTACTGTAGTCATCGTATCGGGATTAGTTGTTGATGAGGATTCGACAGTTGATGATAGTGAAATAGTGGATGTCACATCAGAGGTTGATGTTGTTGCCCCACCAGTTGTTGTGGTTTCAGCTGTAGTTGTTCTTGTTGTTTCAGGTGATGTAGTCAGTATTTCTACATTTGTTGTTGGTGTTGTTTCCACAGCTGAAGACACTGTTGTGGAGGTTGTGGCAGCGTACGTTTTCGTTGTCGTTTCCTGAGTAGCTGTTGTGGTTGGAGAGGTTGTTGTGGTTGTTGTATCAAGTGATGTAGTCATAGTACTTGGGTTAGTTGTTGATGATGATTCGAAAATTGAGGATAGTGAAATGGTGGATGTCACATCAGAAGTTGATGTCGTTGCCCCACCAACTGTTGTGGTTTCAGCTGTAGTTGTTCTTGTTGTTTCAGGTGATGTAGTCAGTATTTCTACATTTGTTGTTGGTGTTGTTTCCACAGCTAAAGACACTGTTGAGTTGGTTGTGGCAGCATACGTTTTTGTTGCCTTTTCTTCAGTTGTTGTTGTGGCTGGAGAGGTTGTTGTGGTTGTTGTATCAGGTGATGTAGTCATAGTACCTGGGTTAGTTGTTGATGATGATTCGACAGTTGAGGATAGTGAAATGGTGGATGTCACATCAGAAGTTGATGTTGTTGGCCCACCAGCTGTTGTGGTTTCAGCTGTAGTTGTTCTTGTTGTTTCAGGTGATGTAGTCAGTATTTCTACATTTGTTGTTGGTGTTGTTTCTACAGTTGAAGACACTGTTGAGGTGGTTGTGGCAGCATATGTTTTTGTTGTCGTTTCTTCAGTAGTTGTTGTGGCTGGAGAGGTTGTTGTGGTTGTTGTATCAGTTACTGTAGTCATAGTATCGGGATTAGTTGTTGATGAGGATTCGACAGTTAATGATAGTGAAATGGTGGATGTCACATCAGAAGTTGATGTTGTTGCCCCACCAACTGTTGTGGTTTCAGCTGTAGTTGTTCTTGTTGTTACAGGTGATTTAGTCAGTATTTCTACATTTGTTGTTGGTGTTGTTTCCACAGCTGAAGACACTGTTGAGGTGGTTGTGGCAGCATACGTTTTCGTTGTCGTTTCCTGAGTAGCTGTTGTGGTTGGAGAGGTTGTTGTGGTTGTTTTATCAGGTGATGTAGTCATAGTACTTGGGTTAGTTGTTGATGATGATTCGACAGTTGAGGATAGTGAAATGGTGGATGTCACATCAGAAGTTGATGTCGTTGCCCCACCAACTGTTGTGGTTTCAGCTGTAGTTGTTCTTGTTGTTTCAGGTGATGTAGTCAGTATTTCTACATTTGTTGTTGGTGTTGTTTCCACAGCTGAAGACACTGTTGAGTTGGTTGTGGCAGCATACATTTTCGTTGTCGTTTCTTCAGTTGTTGTTGTGGCTGGAGAGGTTGTTGTGGTTGTTGTATCAGGTGATGTAGTCATAGTACCTGGGTTAGTTGCTGATGATGATTCGACAGTTGAGGATAGTGAAATGGTGGATGTTACATCAGAAGTTGATGTTGTTGCCCCACCAGCTGTTGTGATTTCAGCTGTAGTTGTTCTTGTTGTTTCAGGTGATGAAGCCAGTAATTCTACATTTGTTGTTGGTGTTGTTTCCACAGTTGAAGACACTGTTGAGGTGGTTGTGGCAGCATATGTTTTTGTTGTCGTTTCTTCAGTAGCTGTTGTGGCTGGAGAGGTTGTTGTGGTTGTTGTATCAGGTGATGTAGTCATAGTACCTGGGTTAGTTGCTGATGATGATTCGACAGTTGAGGATAGTGAAATGGTGGATGTCACATCAGAAGTTGATGTTGTTGGCCCACCAGCTTTTGTGGTTTCAGCTGTAGTTGTTCTTGTTGTTTCAGGTGATGTAGTCAGTATTTCTACATTTGTTGTTAGTGTTGTTTCCACAGCTGAAGACACTGTTGAGGTGGTTGTGGCAGCATACGTTTTCGTTGTCGTTTCCTGAGTAGCTGTTGTGGTTGGAGAGGTTGTTGTGGTTGTTGTATCAGGTGATGTAGTCATAGTACTTGGGTTAGTTGTTGATGATGATTCGACAGTTGAGGATAGTGAAATGGTGGATGTCACATCAGAAGTTGATGTTGTTGCCACACCAGTTGTTGTGGTTTCAGATGTAGTTGTTCTTGTTGTTTCAGGTGATGTAGTCAGTATTTCTACATTTGTTGTTGGTGTTGTTTCCACAGCTGAAGACACTGTTGAGTTGGTTGTGGCAGCATATGTTTTTGTTGTCGTTTCTTCAGTAGTTGTTGTGGCTGGAGAGGTTGTTGTGGTTGTTGTATCAGTTACTGTAGTCATAGTATCGGGATTAGTTGTTGATGAGGATTCGACAGTTGAGGATAGTGAAATGGTGGATGTCACATCAGAAGTTGATTTTGTTGCCCCACCAACTGTTGTGGTTTCAGCTGTAGTTGTTCTTGTTGTTTCAGGTGATTTAGTCAGTATTTCTACATTTGTTGTTGGTGTTGTTTCCACAGCTGAAGACACTGTTGAGGTGGTTGTGGCAGCGTACGTTTTCGTTGTCGTTTCCTGAGTAGCTGTTGTGGTTGGAGAGGTTGTTGTGGTTGTTGTATCAGGTGATGTAGTCATAGTACTTGGGTTAGTTGTTGATGATGATTCGACAGTTGAGGATAGTGAAATGGTGGATGTCACATCAGAAGTTGATGTCGTTGCCCCACCAACTGTTGTGGTTTCAGCTGTAGTTGTTCTTGTTGTTTCAGGTGATGAAGTCAGTATTTCTACATTTGTTGTTGGTGTTGTTTCCACAGTTGAAGACACTGTTGAGGTGGATGTGGCAGCATACATTTTTGTTGTCGTTTCTTCAGTAGTTGTTGTGGCTGGAGAGGTTGTTGTGGTTGTTGTATCAGTTACTGTAGTCATAGTATCGGGATTAGTAGTTGATGAGGATTTGACAGTTGATGATAGTGAAACGGTGGATGTCACATCAGAAGTTGATGTTGTTGCCCCACCAGCTGTTGTGGTTTCAGCTGTAGTTGTTCTTGTTGTTTCAGGTGATGTAGTCAGTATTTCTACATTTGTTGTTGGTGTTGTTTCCACAGTTGAAGACACTGTTGAGGTGGTTGTGGCAGCATACATTTTTGTTGCCGTTTCTTCAGTAGTTGTTGTGGCTGGAGAGGTTGTTGTGGTTGTTGTATCAGTTACTGTAGTCATCGTATCGGGATTAGTTGTTGATGAGGATTCGACAGTTGATGATAGTGAAATAGTGGATGTCACATCAGAGGTTGATGTTGTTGCCCCACCAGATGTTGTGGTTTCAGCTGTAGTTGTTCTTGTTGTTTCAGGTGATGTAGTCAGTATTTCTACATTTGTTGTTGGTGTTGTTTCCACAGCTGAAGACACTGTTGTGGAGGTTGTGGCAGCGTACGTTTTCGTTGTCGTTTCCTGAGTAGCTGTTGTGGTTGGAGAGGTTGTTGTGGTTGTTGTATCAAGTGATGTAGTCATAGTACTTGGGTTAGTTGTTGATGATGATTCGACAGTTGAGGATAGTGAAATGGTGGATGTCACATCAGAAGTTGATGTCGTTGCCCCACCAACTGTTGTGGTTTCAGCTGTAGTTGTTCTTGTTGTTTCAGGTGATGTAGTCAGTATTTCTACATTTGTTGTTGGTGTTGTTTCCACAGCTAAAGACACTGTTGAGTTGGTTGTGGCAGCATACGTTTTTGTTGCCTTTTCTTCAGTTGTTGTTGTGGCTGGAGAGGTTGTTGTGGTTGTTGTATCAGGTGATGTAGTCATAGTACCTGGGTTAGTTGTTGATGATGATTCGACAGTTGAGGATAGTGCAATGGTGGATGTCACATCAGAAGTTGATGTTGTTGGCCCACCAGCTGTTGTGGTTTCAGCTGTAGTTGTTCTTGTTGTTTCAGGTGATGTAGTCAGTATTTCTACATTTGTTGTTGGTGTTGTTTCTACAGTTGAAGACACTGTTGAGGTGGTTGTGGCAGCATATGTTTTTGTTGTCGTTTCTTCAGTAGTTGTTGTGGCTGGAGAGGTTGTTGTGGTTGTTGTATCAGTTACTGTAGTCATAGTATCGGGATTAGTTGTTAATGAGGATTCGACAGTTGATGATAGTGAAATGGTGGATGTCACATCAGAAGTTGATGTTGTTGCCCCACCAACTGTTGTGGTTTCAGCTGTAGTTGTTCTTGTTGTTTCAGGTGATTTAGTCAGTATTTCTACATTTGTTGTTGGTGTTGTTTCCACAGCTGAAGACACTGTTGAGGTGGTTGTGGCAGCATACGTTTTCGTTGTCGTTTCCTGAGTAGCTGTTGTGGTTGGAGAGGTTGTTGTGGTTGTTTTATCAGGTGATGTAGTCAAAGTACTTGGGTTAGTTGTTGATGATGATTCGACAGTTGAGGATAGTGAAATGGTGGATGTCACATCAGAAGTTGATGTTGTTGCCCCACCAACTGTTGTGGTTTCAGCTGTAGTTGTTCTTGTTGTTTCAGGTGATGTAGTCAGTATTTCTACATTTGTTGTTGGTGTTGTTTCCACAGCTGAAGACACTGTTGAGTTGGTTGTGGCAGCATACATTTTCGTTGTCGTTTCTTCAGTAGTTGTTGTGGCTGGAGAGGTTGTTGTGGTTGTTGTATCAGGTGATGTAGTCATAGTACCTGGGTTAGTTGCTGATGATGATTCGACAGTTGAGGATAGTGAAATGGTGGATGTTACATCAGAAGTTGATGTTGTTGCCCCACCAGCTGTTGTGATTTCAGCTGTAGTTGTTCTTGTTGTTTCAGGTGATGAAGCCAGTAGTTCTACATTTGTTGTTGGTGTTGTTTCCACAGTTGAAGACACTGTTGAGGTGGTTGTGGCAGCATATGTTTTTGTTGTCGTTTCTTCAGTAGCTGTTGTGGCTGGAGAGGTTGTTGTGGTTGTTGTATCAGGTGATGTAGTCATAGTACCTGGGTTAGTTGTTGATGATGATTCGACAGTTGAGGATAGTGAAATGGTGGATGTCACATCAGAAGTTGATGTCGTTGCCCCACCAATTGTTGTGGTTTCAGCTGTAGTTGTTCTTGTTGTTTCAGGTGATGTAGTCAGTATTTCTACATTTGTTGTTGGTGTTGTTTCCACAGCTAAAGACACTGTTGAGTTGGTTGTGGCAGCATACATTTTTGTTGCCGTTTCTTCAGTAGTTGTTGTGGCTGGAGAGGTTGTTGTGGTTGTTGTATCAGTTACTGTAGTCATAGTACTTGGGTTAGTTGTTGATGATGATTCGACAATTGAGGATAGTGAAATGGTGGATGTCACATCAGAAGTTGATGTTGTTGGCCCACCAGCTGTTGTGGTTTCAGCTGTAGTTGTTCTTGTTGTTTCAGGTGATGTAGTCAGTATTTCTACATTTGTTGTTGGTGTTGTTTCTACAGTTGAAGACACTGTTGAGGTGGTTGTGGCAGCATATGTTTTTGTTGTCGTTTCTTCAGTAGTTGTTGTGGCTGGAGAGGTTGTTGTGGTTGTTGTATCAGTTACTGTAGTCATAGTACTTGGGTTAGTTGTTGATGATGATTCGACAGTTGAGGATAGTGAAATGGTGGATGTCACATCAGAAGTTGATGTTGTTGCCCCACCAGCTGTTGTGGTTTCAGCTGTAGTTGTTCTTGTTGTTTCAGGTGATGTAGTAAAGTTTTCTACATTTGATCTTGGTGGTGATTCCACGGTTGAAGACACTGTTGAGGTGGTTGTGGCAGCATACATTTTTGTTGCCGTTTCTTCAGTAGTTGTTGTGGCTGGAGAGGTTGTTGTGGTTGTTGTATCAGGTGATGTAGTCATAGTACCTGGGTTAGTTGTTGATGATGATTCGACAGTTGAGGATAGTGAAATGGTGGATGTCACATCAGAAGTTGATGTTGTTGGCCCACCAGCTGTTGTGGTTTCAGCTGTAGTTGTTCTTGTTGTTTCAAGTGATGAAATCAGTATTTCTACATTTGTTGTTGGTGTTGTTTCCACAGTTGAAGACACTGTTGAGGTGGTTGTGGCAGCATATGTTTTGGTTGTCGTTTCTTCAGTAGTTGTTGTGGCTGGAGAGGTTGTTGTGGTTGTTGTATCAGTTACTGTAGTCATAGTATCGGGATTAGTTGTTGATGAGGATTCGACAGTTGATGATAGTGAAATGGTGGATGTTACATCAGAAGTTGATGTTGTTGCCCCACCAGCTGTTGTGGTTTCAGCTGTAGTTCTTCTTGTTGTTTCAGGTGATGAAGCCAGTATTTCTACATTTGTTGTTGGTGTTGTTTCCACAGTTGAAGACACTGTTGAGGTGGTTGTGGCAGCATATGTTTTTGTTGTCGTTTCTTCAGTAGCTGTTGTGGCTGGAGAGGTTGTTGTGGTTGTTGTATCAGGTGATGTAGTCATAGTACCTGGGTTAGTTGTTGATGATGATTCGACAGTTGAGGATAGTGAAATGGTGGATGTCACATCAGAAGTTGATGTCGTTGCCCCACCAACTGTTGTGGTATCAGCTGTAGTTGTTCTTGTTGTTTCAGGTGATGTAGTCAGTATTTCTACATTTGTTGTTGGTGTTGTTTCCACAGTTGAAGACACTGTTGAGGTGGTTGTGGCAGCATATGTTTTTGTTGTCGTTTCTTCAGTAGTTGTTGTGGCTGGAGAGGTTGTTGTGGTTGTTGTATCAGTTACTGTAGTCATAGTATCGGGATTAGTTGTTGATGAGGATTTGACAGTTGATGATAGTGAAATGGTGGATGTCACATCAGAAGTTGATGTTGTTGCCCCACCAACTGTTGTGGTTTCAGCTGTAGTTGTTCTTGTTGTTTCAGGTGATTTAGTCAGTATTTCTACATTTGTTGTTGGTGTTGTTTCCACAGCTGAAAACACTGTTGAGGAGGTTGTGGCAGCATACGTTTTCGTTGTTGTTTCCTGAGTAGCTGTTGTGGTTGGAGAGGTTGTTGTGGTTGTTGTATCAGGTGATGTAGTCATAGTACTTGGGTTAGTTGTTGATGATGATTCGACAGTTGAGGATAGTGAAATGGTGGATGTCACATCAGAAGTTGATGTCGTTGCCCCACCAACTGTTGTGGTTTCAGCTGTAGTTGTTCTTGTTGTTTCAGGTGATGTAGTCAGTATTTCTACATTTGTTGTTGGTGTTGTTTCCACAGCTGAAGACACTGTTGAGTTGGTTGTGGCAGCATACATTTTTGTTGCCGTTTCTTCAGTTGTTGTTGTGGCTGGAGAGGTTGTTGTGGTTGTTGTATCAGTTACTGTAGTCATAGTATCGGGATTAGTTGTTGATGAGGATTCGACAGTTGATGATAGTGAAATGGTGGATGTCACATCAGAAGTTGATGTTGTTGCCCCACCAACTGTTGTGGTTTCAGCTGTAGTTGTTCTTGTTGTTTCAGGTGATTTAGTCAGTATTTCTACATTTGTTGTTGGTGTTGTTTCCACAGCTGAAGACACTGTTGATGAGGTTGTGGCAGCGTACGTTTTCGTTGTCGTTTCCTGAGTAGCTGTTGTGGTTGGAGAGGTTGTTGTATCAGGTGATGTAGTCATAGTACTTGGGTTAGTTGTTGATGATGATTCGACAGTTGAGGATAGTGAAATGGTGGATGTCACATCAGAAGTTGATGTCGTTGCCCCACCAACTGTTGTGGTTTCAGCTGTAGTTGTTCTTGTTGTTTCAGGTGATGTAGTCAATATTTCTACATTTGTTGTTGGTGTTGTTTCCACAGCTGAAGACACTGTTGAGTTGGTTGTGGCAGCATACATTTTCGTTGTCGTTTCTTCAGTAGTTGTTGTGGATGGAGAGGTTGTTGTGGTTGTTGTATCAGGTGATGTAGTCATAGTACCTGGGTTAGTTGCTGATGATGATTCGACAGTTGAGGATAGTGAAATGGTGGATGTCACATCAGAAGTTGATGTTGTTGGCCCACCAGCTTTTGTGGTTTCAGCTGTAGTTGTTCTTGTTGTTTCAGGTAATGTAGTCTGTATTTCTACATTTGTTGTTGGTGTTGTTTCCACAGCTGAAGACACTGTTGAGGTGGTTGTGGCAGCATACGTTTTCGTTGTCGTTTCCTGAGTAGCTGTTGTGGTTGGAGAGGTTGTTGTGGTTGTTTTATCAGGTGATGTAGTCATAGTACTTGGGTTAGTTGTTGATGATGATTCGACAGTTGATAAAAGTGAAATGGTGGATGTCACATCAGAAGTTGATGTCGTTGCCCCACCAACTGTTGTGGTTTCAGCTGTAGTTGTTCTTGTTGTTTCAGGTGATGTAGTCAGTATTTCTACATTTGTTGTTGGTGTTGTTTCCACAGTTGAAGACACTGTTGAGGTGGTTGTGGCAGCATACATTTTCGTTGTCGTTTCTTCAGTAGTTGTTGTGGCTGGAGAGGTTGTTGTGGTTGTTGTATCAGGTGATGTAGTCATAGTACTTGGGTTAGTTGTTGATGATGATTCGACAGTTGAGTATAGTGAAATGGTGGATGTCACATCAGAAGTTGATGTTGTTGCCCCACCAGCTGTTGTGGTTTCAGCTGTAGTTGTTCTTGTTGTTTCAGGTGATGTAGTAAAGTTTTCTACATTTGATCTTGGTGCTGATTCCACGGTTGAAGACACTGTTGAGGTGGTTGTGGCAGCATACATTTTTGTTGCCGTTTCTTCAGTAGTTGTTGTGGCTGGAGAGGTTGTTGTGGTTGTTGTATCAGGTGATGTAGTCATAGTACCTGGGTTAGTTGTTGATGATGATTCGACAGTTGAGGATAGTGAAATGGTGGATGTCACATCAGAAGTTGATGTTGTTGGCCCACCAGCTGTTGTGGTTTCAGCTGTAGTTGTTCTTGTTGTTTCAGGTGATGAAGTCAGTATTTCTACATTTGTTGTTGGTGTTGTTTCCACAGTTGTAGACAATGTTGAGGTGGTTGTGGCAGCATATGTTTTGGTTGTCATTTGTTCAGTAGTTGTTGTGGCTGGAGAGGTTGTTGTGGTTGTTGTATCAGTTACTGTAGTCATAGTATCGGGATTAGTTGTTGATGAGGATTCGACAGTTGATGATAGTGAAATGGTGGATGTCACATCAGAAGTTGATGTTGTTGCCCCACCAACTGTTGTGGTTTCAGCTGTAGTTGTTCTTGTTGTTTCAGGTGATGTAGTCAGTATTTCTACATTTGTTGTTGGTGTTGTTTCCACAGCTGAAGACACTGTTGAGGTGGTTGTGGCAGCATACGTTTTCGTTGTCGTTTCCTGAGTAGCTGTTGTGGTTGGAGAGGTTGTTGTGGTTGTTGTATCAGGTGATGTAGTCATAGTACTTGGGTTAGTTGTTGATGATGATTCGACAGTTGAGGATAGTGAAATGGTGGATGTCACATCAGAAGTTGATGTCGTTGCCCCACCAACTGTTGTGGTTTCAGCTGTAGTTGTTCTTGTTGTTTCAGGTGATGAAGTCAGTATTTCTACATTTGTTGTTGGTGTTGTTTTCACAGTTGAAGACACTGTTGAGGTGGATGTGGCAGCATACATTTTTGTTGTCGTTACTTCAGTAGTTGTTGTGGCTGGAGAGGTTGTTGTGGTTGTTGTATCAGTTACTGTAGCCATAGTATCGGGATTAGTGGTTGATAAGGATTTGACAGTTGATGATAGTGAAACGGTGGATGTCACATCAGAAGTTGATGTTGTTGCCCCACCAGCTGTTGTGGTTTCAGCTGTCGTTGTTCTTGTTGTTTCAGGTGATGTAGTCAGCATTTCTACATTTGTTGTTGGTGTTGTTTCCACAGTTGAAGACACTGTTGAGGTGGTTGTGGCAGCATACATTTTTGTTGCCGTTTCTTCAGTAGTTGTTGTGGCTGGAGAGGTTGTTGTGGTTGTTGTATCAGTTACTGTAGTCATAGTATCGGGATTAGTTGTTGATGAGGATTCGACAGTTGATGATAGTGAAATAGTGGATGTCACATCAGAGGTTGATGTTGTTGCCACACCAGTTGTTGTGGTTTCAGCTGTTGTTGTTCTTGTTGTTTCAGGTGATGTAGTCAGTATTTCTACATTTGTTGTTGGTGTTGTTTCCACAGCTGAAGACACTGTTGAGTTGGTTGTGGCAGCATACATTTTCGTTGTCGTTTCTTCAGTAGCTGTTGTGGCTGGAGAGGTTGTTGTGGTTGTTGTATCAGGTGATGTAGTCATAGTACTTGGGTTAGTTGTTGATGATGATTCGACAGTTGAGGATAGTGAAATGGTGGATGTCACATCAGAAGTTGATGTCGTTGCCCCACCAACTGTTGTGGTTTCAGCTGTAGTTGTTCTTGTTGTTTCAGGTGATGTAATCAGTATTTCTACATTTGTTGTTGGTGTTGTTTCCACAGCTGAAGACACTGTTGAGTTGGTTGTGGCAGCATACATTTTCGTTGTCGTTTCTTTAGTAGTTGTTGTGGCTGGAGAGGTTGTTGTGGTTGTTGTATCAGGTGATGTAGTCATAGTACCTGGGTTAGTTGCTGATGATGATTCGACAGTTGAGGATAGTGAAATGGTGGATGTCACATCAGAAGTTGATGTTGTTGCCACACCAGTTGTTGTGGTTTCAGATGTAGTTGTTCTTGTTGTTTCAGGTGATGTAGTCAGTATTTCTACATTTGTTGTTGGTGTTGTTTCCACAGCTGAAGACACTGTTGAGTTGGTTGTGGCAGCATACATTTTAGTTGTCGTTTCTTCAGTAGCTGTTGTGGCTGGAGAGGTTGTTGTAGTTGTTTTATCACATACTGTAGTCATAGTAACTGGGTTAGTTGTTGATGATGATTCGACAGTTGAGGATAGTGAAATGGTGGATGTCACATCAGAAGTTGATGTTATTGCCCCACCAGCTGTTGTGGTTTCAGCTGTAGTTGTTCTTGTTGTTTCAGGTGTTGTAGTCAGTATTTCTACATTTGTTGTTGGTGTTGTTTCCACAGTTGAAGACACTGTTGAGGTGGTTGTGGCAGCATACATTTTTGTTGCCGTTTCTTCAGTAGTTGTTGTGGCTGGAGAGGTTGTTGTGGTTGTTGTATCAGGTGATGTAGTCATAGTACCTGGGTTAGTTGTTGATGATGATTCGACAGTTGAGGATAGTGAAATGGTGGATGTCACATCAGAAGTTGATGTCGTTGCCCCACCAACTGTTGTGGTTTCAGCTGTGGTTGTTCTTGTTGTTTCAGGTAATTTAGTCAGTATTTCTACATTTGTTGTTGGTGTTGTTTCCACAGCTGAAGACACTGTTGAGGTGGTTGTGGCAGCATACGTTTTCGTTGTCGTTTCCTGAGTAGCTGTTGTGGTTGGAGAGGTTGTTGTGGTTGTTGTATCAGGTGATGTAGTCATAGTACTTGGGTTAGTTGTTGATGATGATTCGACAGTTGAGGATAGTGAAATGGTGGATGTCACATCAGAAGTTGATGTCGTTGCCCCACCAACTGTTGTGGTTTCAGCTGTAGTTGTTCTTGTTGTTTCAGGTGTTGTAGTCAGTATTTCTACATTTGTTGTTGGTGTTGTTTCCACAGTTGAAGACACTGTTGAGGTGGTTGTGGCAGCATATGTTTTGGTTGTCGTTTCTTCAGTAGTTGTTGTGGCTGGAGAGGTTGTTGTGGTTGTTGTATCAGTTACTGTAGTCATAGTATCGGGATTAGTTGTTGATGAGGATTCGACAGTTGATGATAGTGAAATGGTGGATGTTACATCAGAAGTTGATGTTGTTGCCCCACCAGCTGTTGTGGTTTCAGCTGTAGTTCTTCTTGTTGTTTCAGGTGATGAAGCCAGTATTTCTACATTTGTTGTTGGTGTTGTTTCCACAGTTGAAGACACTGTTGAGGTGGTTGTGGCAGCATATGTTTTTGTTGTCGTTTCTTCAGTAGCTGTTGTGGCTGGAGAGGTTGTTGTGGTTGTTGTATCAGGTGATGTAGTCATAGTACCTGGGTTAGTTGTTGATGATGATTCGACAGTTGAGGATAGTGAAATGGTGGATGTCACATCAGAAGTTGATGTCGTTGCCCCACCAACTGTTGTGGTATCAGCTGTAGTTGTTCTTGTTGTTTCAGGTGATGTAGTCAGTATTTCTACATTTGTTGTTGGTGTTGTTTCCACAGTTGAAGACACTGTTGAGGTGGTTGTGGCAGCATATGTTTTTGTTGTCGTTTCTTCAGTAGTTGTTGTGGCTGGAGAGGTTGTTGTGGTTGTTGTATCAGTTACTGTAGTCATAGTATCGGGATTAGTTGTTGATGAGGATTTGACAGTTGATGATAGTGAAATGGTGGATGTCACATCAGAAGTTGATGTTGTTGCCCCACCAACTGTTGTGGTTTCAGCTGTAGTTGTTCTTGTTGTTTCAGGTGATTTAGTCAGTATTTCTACATTTGTTGTTGGTGTTGTTTCCACAGCTGAAAACACTGTTGAGGAGGTTGTGGCAGCATACGTTTTCGTTGTTGTTTCCTGAGTAGCTGTTGTGGTTGGAGAGGTTGTTGTGGTTGTTGTATCAGGTGATGTAGTCATAGTACTTGGGTTAGTTGTTGATGATGATTCGACAGTTGAGGATAGTGAAATGGTGGATGTCACATCAGAAGTTGATGTCGTTGCCCCACCAACTGTTGTGGTTTCAGCTGTAGTTGTTCTTGTTGTTTCAGGTGATGTAGTCAGTATTTCTACATTTGTTGTTGGTGTTGTTTCCACAGCTGAAGACACTGTTGAGTTGGTTGTGGCAGCATACATTTTTGTTGCCGTTTCTTCAGTTGTTGTTGTGGCTGGAGAGGTTGTTGTGGTTGTTGTATCAGTTACTGTAGTCATAGTATCGGGATTAGTTGTTGATGAGGATTCGACAGTTGATGATAGTGAAATGGTGGATGTCACATCAGAAGTTGATGTTGTTGCCCCACCAACTGTTGTGGTTTCAGCTGTAGTTGTTCTTGTTGTTTCAGGTGATTTAGTCAGTATTTCTACATTTGTTGTTGGTGTTGTTTCCACAGCTGAAGACACTGTTGATGAGGTTGTGGCAGCGTACGTTTTCGTTGTCGTTTCCTGAGTAGCTGTTGTGGTTGGAGAGGTTGTTGTATCAGGTGATGTAGTCATAGTACTTGGGTTAGTTGTTGATGATGATTCGACAGTTGAGGATAGTGAAATGGTGGATGTCACATCAGAAGTTGATGTCGTTGCCCCACCAACTGTTGTGGTTTCAGCTGTAGTTGTTCTTGTTGTTTCAGGTGATGTAGTCAATATTTCTACATTTGTTGTTGGTGTTGTTTCCACAGCTGAAGACACTGTTGAGTTGGTTGTGGCAGCATACATTTTCGTTGTCGTTTCTTCAGTAGTTGTTGTGGATGGAGAGGTTGTTGTGGTTGTTGTATCAGGTGATGTAGTCATAGTACCTGGGTTAGTTGCTGATGATGATTCGACAGTTGAGGATAGTGAAATGGTGGATGTCACATCAGAAGTTGATGTTGTTGGCCCACCAGCTTTTGTGGTTTCAGCTGTAGTTGTTCTTGTTGTTTCAGGTAATGTAGTCTGTATTTCTACATTTGTTGTTGGTGTTGTTTCCACAGCTGAAGACACTGTTGAGGTGGTTGTGGCAGCATACGTTTTCGTTGTCGTTTCCTGAGTAGCTGTTGTGGTTGGAGAGGTTGTTGTGGTTGTTTTATCAGGTGATGTAGTCATAGTACTTGGGTTAGTTGTTGATGATGATTCGACAGTTGATAAAAGTGAAATGGTGGATGTCACATCAGAAGTTGATGTCGTTGCCCCACCAACTGTTGTGGTTTCAGCTGTAGTTGTTCTTGTTGTTTCAGGTGATGTAGTCAGTATTTCTACATTTGTTGTTGGTGTTGTTTCCACAGTTGAAGACACTGTTGAGGTGGTTGTGGCAGCATACATTTTCGTTGTCGTTTCTTCAGTAGTTGTTGTGGCTGGAGAGGTTGTTGTGGTTGTTGTATCAGGTGATGTAGTCATAGTACTTGGGTTAGTTGTTGATGATGATTCGACAGTTGAGTATAGTGAAATGGTGGATGTCACATCAGAAGTTGATGTTGTTGCCCCACCAGCTGTTGTGGTTTCAGCTGTAGTTGTTCTTGTTGTTTCAGGTGATGTAGTAAAGTTTTCTACATTTGATCTTGGTGCTGATTCCACGGTTGAAGACACTGTTGAGGTGGTTGTGGCAGCATACATTTTTGTTGCCGTTTCTTCAGTAGTTGTTGTGGCTGGAGAGGTTGTTGTGGTTGTTGTATCAGGTGATGTAGTCATAGTACCTGGGTTAGTTGTTGATGATGATTCGACAGTTGAGGATAGTGAAATGGTGGATGTCACATCAGAAGTTGATGTTGTTGGCCCACCAGCTGTTGTGGTTTCAGCTGTAGTTGTTCTTGTTGTTTCAGGTGATGAAGTCAGTATTTCTACATTTGTTGTTGGTGTTGTTTCCACAGTTGTAGACAATGTTGAGGTGGTTGTGGCAGCATATGTTTTGGTTGTCATTTGTTCAGTAGTTGTTGTGGCTGGAGAGGTTGTTGTGGTTGTTGTATCAGTTACTGTAGTCATAGTATCGGGATTAGTTGTTGATGAGGATTCGACAGTTGATGATAGTGAAATGGTGGATGTCACATCAGAAGTTGATGTTGTTGCCCCACCAACTGTTGTGGTTTCAGCTGTAGTTGTTCTTGTTGTTTCAGGTGATGTAGTCAGTATTTCTACATTTGTTGTTGGTGTTGTTTCCACAGCTGAAGACACTGTTGAGGTGGTTGTGGCAGCATACGTTTTCGTTGTCGTTTCCTGAGTAGCTGTTGTGGTTGGAGAGGTTGTTGTGGTTGTTGTATCAGGTGATGTAGTCATAGTACTTGGGTTAGTTGTTGATGATGATTCGACAGTTGAGGATAGTGAAATGGTGGATGTCACATCAGAAGTTGATGTCGTTGCCCCACCAACTGTTGTGGTTTCAGCTGTAGTTGTTCTTGTTGTTTCAGGTGATGAAGTCAGTATTTCTACATTTGTTGTTGGTGTTGTTTTCACAGTTGAAGACACTGTTGAGGTGGATGTGGCAGCATACATTTTTGTTGTCGTTACTTCAGTAGTTGTTGTGGCTGGAGAGGTTGTTGTGGTTGTTGTATCAGTTACTGTAGCCATAGTATCGGGATTAGTGGTTGATAAGGATTTGACAGTTGATGATAGTGAAACGGTGGATGTCACATCAGAAGTTGATGTTGTTGCCCCACCAGCTGTTGTGGTTTCAGCTGTCGTTGTTCTTGTTGTTTCAGGTGATGTAGTCAGCATTTCTACATTTGTTGTTGGTGTTGTTTCCACAGTTGAAGACACTGTTGAGGTGGTTGTGGCAGCATACATTTTTGTTGCCGTTTCTTCAGTAGTTGTTGTGGCTGGAGAGGTTGTTGTGGTTGTTGTATCAGTTACTGTAGTCATAGTATCGGGATTAGTTGTTGATGAGGATTCGACAGTTGATGATAGTGAAATAGTGGATGTCACATCAGAGGTTGATGTTGTTGCCACACCAGTTGTTGTGGTTTCAGCTGTTGTTGTTCTTGTTGTTTCAGGTGATGTAGTCAGTATTTCTACATTTGTTGTTGGTGTTGTTTCCACAGCTGAAGACACTGTTGAGTTGGTTGTGGCAGCATACATTTTCGTTGTCGTTTCTTCAGTAGCTGTTGTGGCTGGAGAGGTTGTTGTGGTTGTTGTATCAGGTGATGTAGTCATAGTACTTGGGTTAGTTGTTGATGATGATTCGACAGTTGAGGATAGTGAAATGGTGGATGTCACATCAGAAGTTGATGTCGTTGCCCCACCAACTGTTGTGGTTTCAGCTGTAGTTGTTCTTGTTGTTTCAGGTGATGTAATCAGTATTTCTACATTTGTTGTTGGTGTTGTTTCCACAGCTGAAGACACTGTTGAGTTGGTTGTGGCAGCATACATTTTCGTTGTCGTTTCTTTAGTAGTTGTTGTGGCTGGAGAGGTTGTTGTGGTTGTTGTATCAGGTGATGTAGTCATAGTACCTGGGTTAGTTGCTGATGATGATTCGACAGTTGAGGATAGTGAAATGGTGGATGTCACATCAGAAGTTGATGTTGTTGCCACACCAGTTGTTGTGGTTTCAGATGTAGTTGTTCTTGTTGTTTCAGGTGATGTAGTCAGTATTTCTACATTTGTTGTTGGTGTTGTTTCCACAGCTGAAGACACTGTTGAGTTGGTTGTGGCAGCATACATTTTAGTTGTCGTTTCTTCAGTAGCTGTTGTGGCTGGAGAGGTTGTTGTAGTTGTTTTATCACATACTGTAGTCATAGTAACTGGGTTAGTTGTTGATGATGATTCGACAGTTGAGGATAGTGAAATGGTGGATGTCACATCAGAAGTTGATGTTATTGCCCCACCAGCTGTTGTGGTTTCAGCTGTAGTTGTTCTTGTTGTTTCAGGTGTTGTAGTCAGTATTTCTACATTTGTTGTTGGTGTTGTTTCCACAGTTGAAGACACTGTTGAGGTGGTTGTGGCAGCATACATTTTTGTTGCCGTTTCTTCAGTAGTTGTTGTGGCTGGAGAGGTTGTTGTGGTTGTTGTATCAGGTGATGTAGTCATAGTACCTGGGTTAGTTGTTGATGATGATTCGACAGTTGAGGATAGTGAAATGGTGGATGTCACATCAGAAGTTGATGTCGTTGCCCCACCAACTGTTGTGGTTTCAGCTGTGGTTGTTCTTGTTGTTTCAGGTAATTTAGTCAGTATTTCTACATTTGTTGTTGGTGTTGTTTCCACAGCTGAAGACACTGTTGAGGTGGTTGTGGCAGCATACGTTTTCGTTGTCGTTTCCTGAGTAGCTGTTGTGGTTGGAGAGGTTGTTGTGGTTGTTGTATCAGGTGATGTAGTCATAGTACTTGGGTTAGTTGTTGATGATGATTCGACAGTTGAGGATAGTGAAATGGTGGATGTCACATCAGAAGTTGATGTCGTTGCCCCACCAACTGTTGTGGTTTCAGCTGTAGTTGTTCTTGTTGTTTCAGGTGTTGTAGTCAGTATTTCTACATTTGTTGTTGGTGTTGTTTCCACAGCTGATGACACTGTTGAGGTGGTTGTGGCAGCATACGTTTTCGTTGTCGTTTCCTGAGTAGCTGTTGTGGTTGGAGAGGTTGTTGTGGTTGTTGTATCAGGTGATGTAGTCATAGTTCTTGGGTTAGTTGTTGATGATGATTCGACAGTTGAGGATAGTGAAATGGTGGATGTCACATCAGAAGTTGATGTCGTTGCCCCACCAACTGTTGTGGTTTCAGCTGTAGTTGTTCTTGTTGTTTCAGGTGATGTAGTCAGTATTTCTACATTTGTTGTTGGTGTTGTTTCCACAGCTAAAGACACTGTTGAGTTGGTTGTGGCAGCATACATTTTCGTTGTCGTTTCTTCAGTAGCTGTTGTGGCTGGAGAGGTTGTTGTGGTTGTTTTATCAGATACTTTAGTCATAGTAACTGGGTTAGTTGCTGATGATGATTCGACAGTTGAGGATAGTGAAATGGTGGATGTCACATCAGAAGTTGATGTTGTTGGCCCACCAGCTGTTGTGGTTTCAGCTGTAGTTGTTCTTGTTGTTTCAGGTGATGTAGTCAGTATTTCTACATTTGTTGTTGGTGTTGTTTCCACAGTTGAAGACACTGTTGAGGTGGTTGTGGCTGCATATGTTTTTGTTGCCGTTTCTTCAGTAGTTGTTGTGGCTGGAGAGGTTGTTGTGGTTGTTGTATCAAGTGATGTAGTCATAGTACTTGGGTTAGTTGTTGATGATGATTCGAAAATTGAGGATAGTGAAATGGTGGATGTCACATCAGAAGTTGATGTCGTTGCCCCACCAACTGTTGTGGTTTCAGCTGTAGTTGTTCTTGTTGTTTCAGGTGATGTAGTCAGTATTTCTACATTTGTTGTTGGTGCTGTTTCCACAGCTAAAGACACTGTTGAGTTGGTTGTGGCAGCATACGTTTTTGTTGCCTTTTCTTCAGTTGTTGTTGTGGCTGGAGAGGTTGTTGTGGTTGTTGTATCAGTTACTGTAGTTATAGTAACTGGGTTAGTTGCTGATGATGATTCGACAGTTGAGGATAGTGAAATGGTGGATGTCACATCAGAAGTTGATGTTGTTGGCCCACCAGCTGTTGTGGTTTCAGCTGTAGTTGTTCTTGTTGTTTCAGGTGATGTAGTCAGTATTTCTACATTTGTTGTTGGTGTTGTTTCCACAGTTGAAGACACTGTTGAGGTGGTTGTGGCAGCATATGTTTTTGTTGTCGTTTCTTCAGTAGTTGTTGTGGCTGGAGAGGTTGTTGTGGTTGTTGTATCAGTTACTGTAGTCATAGTATCGGGATTAGTTGTTGATGAGGATTCGACAGTTGATGATAGTGAAATGGTGGATGTCACATCAGAAGTTGATGTTGTTGCCCCACCAACTGTTGTGGTTTCAGCTGTGGTTGTTCTTGTTGTTTCAGGTGATGTAGTCAGTATTTCTACATTTGTTGATGGTGTTGTTTCCACAGCTGATGACACTGTTGAGGTGGTTGTGGCAGCATACGTTTTCGTTGTCGTTTCCTGAGTAGCTGTTGTGGTTGGAGAGGTTGTTGTGGTTGTTGTATCAGGTGATGTAGTCATAGTACTTGGGTTAGTTGTTGATGATGATTCGACAGTTGAGGATAGTGAAATGGTGGATGTCACATCAGAAGTTGATGTTGTTGCCCCACCAACTGTTGTGATTTCAGCTGTAGTTGTTCTTGTTGTTTCAGGTGATGAAGTCAGTATTTCTACATTTGTTGTTGGTGTTGTTTCCACAGTTGAAGACACTGTTGAGTTGGTTGTGGCAGCATACATTTTTGTTGTCGTTTCTTCAGTAGCTGTTGTGGCTGGAGAGGTTGTTGTGGTTGTTTTATCAGATACTGTAGTCATAGAAACTGGGTTAGTTGCTGATGATGATTCGACAGTTGAGGATAGTGAAATGGTGGATGTCACATCAGAAGTTGATGTTGTTGCCCCACCAGCTGTTGTGGTTTCAGCTGTAGTTGTTCTTGTTGTTTCAGGCGATGTAGTAAAGTTTTCTACATTTGATCTTGGTGCTGATTCCACAGTTGAAGACACTGTTGAGGTGGTTGTGGCAGCATACATTTTTGTTGCCGTTTCTTCAGTAGTTGTTGTGGCTGGAGAGGTTGTTGTGGTTGTTGTATCAGGTGATGTAGTCATAGTACCTGGGTAAGTTGTTAATGATGATTCGACAGTTGAGGATAGTGAAATGGTGGATGTCACATCAGAAGTTGATGTCGTTACCCCACCAGCTGTTGTGGTTTCAGCTGTAGTTGTTCTTGTTGTTTCAGGTGTTGTAGTCAGTATTTCTACATTTGTTGTTGGTGTTGTTTCCACAGTTGAAGACACTGTTGAGGTGGTTGTGGCAGCATACATTTTTGTTGCCGTTTCTTCAGTAGTTGTTGTGGCTGGAGAGGTTGTTGTGGTTGTTTTATCAGATACTGTAGTCATAGTACCTGGGTTAGTTGTTGATGATGATTCGACAGTTGAGGATAGTATAATGGTGGATGTCACATCAGAAGTTGATGTTGTTGCCCCACCAACTGTTGTGGTTTCAGCTGTAGTTGTTCTTGTTGTTTCAGGTGATGTAGTCAGTATTTCTACATTTGTTGTTGGTGTTATTTCCACAGTTGAAGACACTGTTGAGGTGGTTGTGGCAGCATATGTTTTTGTTGTCGTTTCTTCAGTAGCTGTTGTGGCTGGAGAGGTTGTTGTGGTTGTTGTATCAGGTGATGTAGTCATAGTACCTGGGTTAGTTTTTGATGATGATTCGACAGTTGAGGATAGTGAAATGGTGGATGTCACATCAGAAGTTGATGTCGTTGCCCCACCAACTGTTGTGGTTTCAGCTGTAGTTGTTCTTGTTGTTTCAGGTGATGTAGTCAGTATTTCTACATTTGTTGTTGGTGTTGTTTCCACAGCTGAAGACACTGTTGAGGTGGTTGTGGCAGCATACGTTTTCGTTGTCGTTTCCTGAGTAGCTGTTGTAGTTGGAGAGGTTGTTGTGGTTGTTGTATCAGGTGATGTAGTCATAGTACTTGGGTTAGTTGTTGATGATGATTCGACAGTTGAGGATAGTGAAATGGTGGATGTCACATCAGAAGTTGATGTCGTTGCCCCACCAACTGTTGTGGTTTTAGCTGTAGTTGTTCTTGTTGTTTCAGGTGATGAAGTCAGTATTTCTACATTTGTTATTGGTGTTGTTTCCACAGTTGAAGACACTGTTGAGGTGGATGTGGCAGCATACATTTTTGTTGTCGTTACTTCAGTAGTTGTTGTGGCTGGAGAGGTTGTTGTGGTTGTTGTATCAGTTACTGTAGTCATAGTATCGGGATTAGTTGTTGATGAGGATTCGACAGTTGATGATAGTGAAATGGTGGATGTCACATCAGAAGTTGATGTTGTTGCCCCACCAACTGTTGTGGTTTCAGCTGTGGTTGTTCTTGTTGTTTCAGGTGATGTAGTCAGTATTTCTACATTTGTTGATGGTGTTGTTTCCACAGCTGATGACACTGTTGAGGTGGTTGTGGCAGCATACGTTTTCGTTGTCGTTTCCTGAGTAGCTGTTGTGGTTGGAGAGGTTGTTGTGGTTGTTGTATCAGGTGATGTAGTCATAGTACTTGGGTTAGTTGTTGATGATGATTCGACAGTTGAGGATAGTGAAATGGTGGATGTCACATCAGAAGTTGATGTTGTTGCCCCACCAACTGTTGTGATTTCAGCTGTAGTTGTTCTTGTTGTTTCAGGTGATGAAGTCAGTATTTCTACATTTGTTGTTGGTGTTGTTTCCACAGTTGAAGACACTGTTGAGTTGGTTGTGGCAGCATACATTTTTGTTGTCGTTTCTTCAGTAGCTGTTGTGGCTGGAGAGGTTGTTGTGGTTGTTTTATCAGATACTGTAGTCATAGAAACTGGGTTAGTTGCTGATGATGATTCGACAGTTGAGGATAGTGAAATGGTGGATGTCACATCAGAAGTTGATGTTGTTGCCCCACCAGCTGTTGTGGTTTCAGCTGTAGTTGTTCTTGTTGTTTCAGGCGATGTAGTAAAGTTTTCTACATTTGATCTTGGTGCTGATTCCACAGTTGAAGACACTGTTGAGGTGGTTGTGGCAGCATACATTTTTGTTGCCGTTTCTTCAGTAGTTGTTGTGGCTGGAGAGGTTGTTGTGGTTGTTGTATCAGGTGATGTAGTCATAGTACCTGGGTAAGTTGTTAATGATGATTCGACAGTTGAGGATAGTGAAATGGTGGATGTCACATCAGAAGTTGATGTCGTTACCCCACCAGCTGTTGTGGTTTCAGCTGTAGTTGTTCTTGTTGTTTCAGGTGTTGTAGTCAGTATTTCTACATTTGTTGTTGGTGTTGTTTCCACAGTTGAAGACACTGTTGAGGTGGTTGTGGCAGCATACATTTTTGTTGCCGTTTCTTCAGTAGTTGTTGTGGCTGGAGAGGTTGTTGTGGTTGTTTTATCAGATACTGTAGTCATAGTACCTGGGTTAGTTGTTGATGATGATTCGACAGTTGAGGATAGTATAATGGTGGATGTCACATCAGAAGTTGATGTTGTTGCCCCACCAACTGTTGTGGTTTCAGCTGTAGTTGTTCTTGTTGTTTCAGGTGATGTAGTCAGTATTTCTACATTTGTTGTTGGTGTTATTTCCACAGTTGAAGACACTGTTGAGGTGGTTGTGGCAGCATATGTTTTTGTTGTCGTTTCTTCAGTAGCTGTTGTGGCTGGAGAGGTTGTTGTGGTTGTTGTATCAGGTGATGTAGTCATAGTACCTGGGTTAGTTTTTGATGATGATTCGACAGTTGAGGATAGTGAAATGGTGGATGTCACATCAGAAGTTGATGTCGTTGCCCCACCAACTGTTGTGGTTTCAGCTGTAGTTGTTCTTGTTGTTTCAGGTGATGTAGTCAGTATTTCTACATTTGTTGTTGGTGTTGTTTCCACAGCTGAAGACACTGTTGAGGTGGTTGTGGCAGCATACGTTTTCGTTGTCGTTTCCTGAGTAGCTGTTGTAGTTGGAGAGGTTGTTGTGGTTGTTGTATCAGGTGATGTAGTCATAGTACTTGGGTTAGTTGTTGATGATGATTCGACAGTTGAGGATAGTGAAATGGTGGATGTCACATCAGAAGTTGATGTCGTTGCCCCACCAACTGTTGTGGTTTTAGCTGTAGTTGTTCTTGTTGTTTCAGGTGATGAAGTCAGTATTTCTACATTTGTTATTGGTGTTGTTTCCACAGTTGAAGACACTGTTGAGGTGGATGTGGCAGCATACATTTTTGTTGTCGTTACTTCAGTAGTTGTTGTGGCTGGAGAGGTTGTTGTGGTTGTTGTATCAGTTACTGTAGTCATAGTATCGGGATTAGTTGTTGATGAGGATTCGACAGTTGATGATAGTGAAATAGTGGATGTCACATCAGAGGTTGATGTTGTTGCCACACCAGTTGTTGTGGTTTCAGCTGTAGTTGTTCTTGTTTCAGGTGATGTAGTCAGTATTTCTACATTTGTTGTTGGTGTTGTTTCCACAGCTGAAGACACTGTTGAGTTGGTTGTGGCAGCATACATTTTCGTTGTCGTTTCTTCAGTAGCTGTTGTGGCTGGAGAGGTTGTTGTGGTTGTTTTATCAGATACTGTAGTCATAGTAACTGGGTTAGTTGCTGATGATGATTCGACAGTTGAAGATAGTGAAATGGTGGATGTTACATCAGAAGTTGATGTTGTTGCCCCACCAGCTTTTGTGGTTTCAGCTGTAGTTGTTCTTGTTGTTTCAGGTGATGAAGTCAGTATTTCTACATTTGTTGTTGGTGTTGTTTCCACAGCTGAAGACACTGTTGAGGTGGTTGTGGCAGCAAACGTTTTCGTTGTCGTTTCTTCAGTAGCTGTTGTGGTTGGAGAGGTTGTTGTGGTTGTTGTATCAGTTACTGTAGTCATAGTATCTGGTTTAGTGGTTGATGAGGATTTGACAGTTGATGATAGTGAAACGGTGGATGTCACGTCAGAAGTTGATGTTGTTGCCCCACCAGCTGTTGTGGTTTTAGCTGTAGTTGTTCTTGTTGTTTCAGGTGATGTAGTCAGTATTTCTACATTTGCTGTTGGTGTTGTTTCCACAGTTGAAGACACTGTTGAGGTGGTTTTGGCAGCATACGTTTTTGTTGTCGTTTCTTCCGTTGTTGTTGTGGCTGGGGAGGTTGTTGTGGTTGTTGTATCAGTTACTGTAGTCATAGTATCGGGATTAGTTGTTGATGAGGATTCGACAGTTGATGATAGTGAAATGGTGGATGTCACATCAGAAGTTGATGTTGTTGCCCCACCAACTGTTGTGGTTTCAGCTGTAGTTGTTCTTGTTGTTTCAGGTGATTTAGTCAGTATTTCTACATTTGTTGTTGGTGTTGTTTCCACAGCTGAAGACACTGTTGAGGTGGTTGTGGCAGCATACGTTTTCGTTGTCGTTTCCTGAGTAGCTGTTGTGGTTGGAGAGGTTGTTGTGGTTGTTGTATCAGGTGATGTAGTCATAGTACTTGGGTTAGTTGTTGATGATGATTCGACAGTTGAGGATAGTGAAATGGTGGATGTCACATCAGAAGTTGATGTTGTTGCCCCACCAGCTGTTGTGGTTTCAGCTGTAGTTGTTCTTGTTGTTTCAGGTCTTGTAGTCAGTATTTCTACATTTGTTGTTGGTGTTGTTTCCACAGTTGAAGACACTGTTGAGGTGGTTGTGGCAGCAAACGTTTTCGTTGTCGTTTCTTCAGTAGCTGTTGTGGTTGGAGAGGTTGTTGTGGTTGTTGTATCAGTTACTGTAGTCATAGTATCGGGTTTAGTGGTTGATGAGGATTTGACAGTTGATGATAGTGAAACGGTGGATGTCACGTCAGAAGTTGATGTTGTTGCCCCACCAGCTGTTGTGGTTTTAGCTGTAGTTGTTCTTGTTGTTTCAGGTAATGTAGTCAGTATTTCTACATTTGCTGTTGGTGTTGTTTCCACAGTTGAAGACACTGTTGAGGTGGTTTTGGCAGCATACGTTTTTGTTGTCGTTTCTTCCGTTGTTGTTGTGGCTGGGGAGGTTGTTGTGGTTGTTGTATCAGTTACTGTAGTCATAGTATCGGGATTAGTCGTTGATGAGGATTCGACAGTTGAGGATATTGAAATGGTGGATGTCACATCAGAAGTTGATGTTGTTGTCCCACCAGCTGTTGTGGTTTCAGCTGTAGTTGTTCTTGTTGTTTCAAGTGATGTAGTACAGTTTTCTACATTTGATCTTGGTGCTGATTCCACAGTTGAAGACACTGTTGAGGTGGTTGTGGCAGCATACGTTTTCATTGTCGTTTCCTGAGTAGCTGTTGTGGTTGGAGAGGTTGTTGTGGTTGTTGTATCAGGTGATGTAGTCATAGTACCTGGGTTAGTTGTTGATGATGATTCGACAGTTGAGGATAGTGAAATGGTGGATGTCACATCAGAAGTTGATGTTGTTGCCCCATCAGCTGTTGTGGTTTCAGCTGTAGTTGTTCTTGTTGTTTCAGGTGATGTAGTCAGTATTTCTACATTTGTTGTTGGTGTTGTTTCCACAGCTGAAGACACTGTTGAGTTGGTTGTGGCAGCATACATTTTCGTTGTCGTTTCTTCAGTAGTTGTTGTGGCTGGAGAGGTTGTTGTGGTTGTTTTATCAGATACTGTAGTCATAGTAACTGGGTTAGTTGCTGATGATGATTCGACAGTTGAGGATAGTGAAATGGTGGATGTTACATCAGAAGTTGATGTTGTTGCCCCACCAGCTGTTGTGATTTCAGCTGTAGTTGTTCTTGTTGTTTCAGGTGATGAAGTCAGTATTTCTACATTTGTTGTTGGTGTTGTTTCCACAGTTGAAGACACTGTTGAGGTGGATGTGGCAGCATACATTTTTGTTGTCGTTTCTTCAGTAGTTGTTGTGGCCGGAGAGGTTGTTGTGGTTGTTGTATCAGTTACTGTAGTCATAGTATCGGGAATAGTCATTGATGAGGATTCGACAGTTGATGATAGTGAAATGGTAGATGTCACATCAGAAGTTGATGTTGTTGTCCCACCAGCTGTTGTGGTTTCAGCTGTAGTTGTTCTTGTTGTTTCAGGTAATGTAGTCAGTAGTTCTACATTTGTTGTTGGTGTTGTTTCCACAGTTGAAGACACTGTTGAGGTGGTTGTGGCAGCATACGTTTCTGTTGTCGTTTCCTCAGTAGCTGTTGTGGTTGGAGAGGTTGTTGTGGTTGTTGTATCAGGTGATGTAGTCATAGTGTCTGCATTAGTCGTTGATGTTGATTCCACAATTGAGGATACTGTTGATGTGGCATTATTATAGTTTGTTGTTGTTTCTCCAGCAGCTGTTGTGGTTTGAGCTGTTTTTGTGGTTGCAGTATCAGGTGATGTAGCCAATGGGACTGCATTACTTGTTGAGCTTGACTTTACAGTTGAGGAATCTGGCAAAGTAAATGTGCTATCAGAAGTTTTTGTTGTTTCCTCAACCGCTTTTGTGCTTTGAGCTGTAGTTTTTCTTGCTGTATCAGGAGCTGTAGTAATAGTGTCTGGATTAGTTGTTGATGAAGTTCTTGTTTTTGCCTCTGTATTTAATTTTGCTTCTGCAGTTGATGATTTTAAACAGGGGGTTCGTACAGCCAAAGTTCCTGATGTTTTTGCACGATCTGTTGTGGATTTAGTCGTAGTTGGCGTTGCAGCCTTAGTTGTTGATGTGGGTTTAATAGTTGAGGATTTTAGACTGGTTTTTGGAACAGCCAAAGTTCTTGTTGTTTTTGCTCCACCTGTTGTTGTGCTTGCTGCATGGGTTGTTGGTGTCATTTTTTCAACTTTAGATATGGTTGTTGAGATGTCAGTTGTGTAGGCTTGTGAAGTGGTTGTGGCATGCAAAGGTCTTGTTTTTGCACCAGTAGTTGTTGATTCATTATTTGAGGACTTTAGACTCGTGGTTGAGCCATTTAAAAGTGTTGTTCTTTTTAACCGATTTGTTGTCAGTTTGTCTGCATTAGTCGTTGATGTTGAATTCTCAGTTGAGATGGTCGCAGCTTCCATTGATGTTGTTGCTGCCCCCGAAGTTGTTGTGATTTCAGGTGTAGTTGTTGAGGTTTCAGACATACTTTTGATTGCTGCAACAGTTGTGATGTTCATTGTTTTTGCACTAGATGTTGAGATTAATGCAACAGCTGGAGAGATTGACGAGGTGTATATGGCATCATTAGTTGTTGTTGTTGCCCCAGCAGCTGTTTGAGATGTAATTGTGATTTCTGCATGTGTTGTTGATGTTGAGTCAACATTTGAGGAATTTTGAGTGGTAGCTTCAACAGCCAAAGTTGTAGTAGTTATTGTTTCCTCAGCAGTTGTTGTGGTTTTAGTGAGAGATGAGGTTGCTGCACTAGTTGTTGTAGTTGTTTTCTCATACGGTATTAAAGTTGATTCCACAGTTGAAGATTTTGGCAATGTGGACATGACTTCCAAAGATGTTGTTGTAGTAGCGGGTGCTTTGCTTTCAAATGTTGTTGTGGTTGCTGCCCTACTTGTTGTTGTTGTTGTTGTGTCTGCATTAGTTGTTGATGTTGATTCCATGATTAAGGATACTGGGGAAGTGGATATGGCATCATACCTGGATGTTACCTCAGCAGCTGTTGTGGTTTGAGATAGTGTTGTGATTGCTGCATCAGATGTTGTCATTGTGCCTGCATTAGTTGTTGATTTAGATTCCACGGTTGAGGATTTTGATGAGGTTGATATGGCATCATTAGAATTTGTTGTGATTTTAGGGGAAGTTGTTGTGGTTTCAGAAATATGTTTGGCTGTCGATTCCACAGTTGAAGACATTGGTGAGGTGGTTCTGACAACCAAAGTTGTTGCTGTTGCCCCAGCCGTTTTGTTTTCCGCCATAGTTGTAGGTCCTGCATCAGATGATGTAGTCATTGTGGAAGTGGCATCCACAATTGTTGTTACCCCACCCGTGGTTGTGGTTTCAGCCATAGTTTTTGTTGCTGCATCTATTGTTGTAGTCTTTATTTCTGCATTAGTTGTTGGTGTTGATGCCACAGTTGGGAATTTTAGACTGGTTGATGGAACAGACAAATTTCTGGTAGTTTTTGTTTCACTTATTGATGTCATTTTAGCTGTAGTTGTGCTTGCTGCAGTAGTTGTTGAAGTCATTCTATCTGCATTAGATGTTGAAGTTGAGGTAAAAGATGTGTGTACTGGTGAGGTGGTCTTGGCATGCAAAGTTCTTGTTGTTACCTCTGTATTTAATTTTTCTTCTGCAGTTGATTTTAAACAGGGGGTTTGGACAGCCAAAGTTCTTGATGTTTTTGCACGATCTGTTGTGGATTTAGTCGTAGTTAGGGTTGCAGCCTTAGTTGTTGATGTTGGTTTAATAGTTGAGGATTTTAGACTGGTTTTTGGAACAGCCAAAGTTCTTGTTGTTTTTGCTCCACCTGTTGTTGTGCTTGCTGCATGGGTTGTTGGTGTCATTTTTTCAACTTTAAATATGGTTGTTGAGATGTCAGTTGTGTAGGCTGGTGAAGTGGTTGTGGCATGCAAAGGTCTTGTTTTTGCACCAGTAGTTGTTGAATTATTATTTGAGGACTTTAGACTCGTGGTTGAGCCATTTAAAAGTGTTGTTCTTTTTAACCGATTTGTTGTCAGTTTGTCTGCATTAGTCGTTGATGTTGAATTTTCAGTTGAGATGGTCGCAGCTTCCATTGATGTTGTTGCTACCCCAGAAGTTGTTGTGATTTCAGGTGTAGTTGTTGAGGTTTCAGACATACTTTTGATTGCTGCAACAGTTGTTGTGTTCATTGTTTTTGCACTAGATGTTGAGATTAATGCAACAGCTGGAGAGATTGACGAGGTGTATATAGCATCATTAGTTGTTGTTGCCCCAGCAGCTGTTTGAGATGTAATTGTGATTGCTGCATGTGTTGTTGATGTTGATTCAACATTTGAGGAAGTTTGAGTGGTAGCTTCAACAGCCAAAGTTGTAGTAGTTATTGTTTCCTCAGAAGTTGTTGTGGTTTCAGACAGAGATGAGGTTGCTGCACTAGTTGTTGTAGTTGTTTTTTCATATGGTTTTAAAGTTGATTCCACAGTTGAAGATTTTGGCAATGTGGACATGACTTCCAAAGATGTTGTTGTAAAAGCGGGTGCTTTGCTCTCAATTGTAGTTGTGGTTGCTGCACTACTTGTTGTAGTTGTTGTGTCTGCATTAGTTGTTGATGTTGATTCCATGATTAAGGATACTGATGAAGTGGATATGGCATCATACTTTGACGTTACCTCAGCAACTGTTGTGGTTTGAGATAGTGTTGTGATTGCTGCATCAGATGTTGTCATTGTGCCTCCATTAGTTATTGAATTAGATTCCCTGGTTGAGGATTTTGATGAGGTTGATATGGCATCATTAGAATTTGCTGTGATTTTAGGGAAAGTTTTTGTGGTTTCAGAAATACGTTTTGCTGTAGATTCCACAGTTGAAAACATTGGGAAGGTGGTTGTGGCAACCAAAGTAGTTGCTGTTGCCACAGCAGTTGGTTTGTTTTCACCCATAGTTGTAGGCCCTGCATCAGATGATGTAGTCATTGTGGAAGTTGTATCCACAATTGTTGTTACCCCACCTGTTGTTGTGGTTTCAGCCATAGTTCTGGCTGTTGGATCTATTGTTGTAGTCTTTATTTCTGCATTAGTTGTTGATGCTGATTCCACAGTTGGGGATTTTAGACTGGTTGTTGGAACAGACAAATTTCTGGTAGTTTTTGTTTCACTTGTTGATGTCGTTTTAGCTGTAGTTGTGCTTGATACATCAGTTGTTGAAGACATTTTATCAACATTAGATGTTGAAGGTGATGTAAAAGATGTGTATTCTGGTGACGTTTTGGCATGCAAAGTTTTTGTTGTTGCCCCTGTATTTGATTTTGCTTCAGAGGTTGATGATTTCAGACTGGGGGTTGAGACAGCCAAAGTTCTTGATGTTTTTGCATCACCTGTTGATGTAGATTCAGTCGTAGTTATGGTTGCAGCCTTAGTTGTTGATGTTGATTTAATAGTTGAGGATTTTAGACTGGTTTTGGGGACAGCCAAAGTTTTTGTTGTTCTTGCTCCACTTGTTGTTGTGCTTTCAGATGTAGTTGTGCTTGATGCATAAGTTGTTGACGTCATTCTATCTGGATTAGATGTTGAAGTTGAGGTAAAAGTTGTGTATACTGGTGAGGTGGTACTTGTTTTTGCTTCAGCGTCTGATGATTTTAAACTGGTGGTTGGGACAGCCAAAGTTCTTGATGTTCTTGCATCACCCGTTGTTGTGGATTTAGTCGTAGTTAGGGTTGCAGCCTTAGTTGTTGATGTTGATTTAATAGTTGAGGATTTTAGACTGGTTTTTGGGACACCAAAAGTTCTCGTTGTTCTTGCTCCACCTGTTGTTGTGCTTTCAGTTGTAGCTGTGCTTGATGTATCAGTTGTTGAAGTCATTCTATCCGCATTAGATGGTGAAGATGAGGTAAAATTTGTGTATACAGGTGAGGTGGTCTTGGCATGCAAAGTTCTTGTTGTTGCCCTTGTATTTGTTTTTGCTTCAGCAGTTGATGATTTTAGACTGGTGGTTGGGACAGACATTGTTTTCATTGTTCTTACTCCACCTATTGTTGTGTTTGCCCCATCAGCTGTTTGAGCTGTAATTGTGATTGCTGCATGTGTTGTTGATGTTAATTCAACATTTGAGGATTTTTGAGTGGTAGCTTCAACATCCAAAGTAGTAGTAATTATTGTTTCCTCAGCAGTTGTTGAGGTTGCTGCACTAGTTGTTGTAGTTGTTTTCTCATACGGTTTTAAAGTTGATCCCACAGTTGATGATTTTGGCAATGTGGACATGGCTTTCAAAGATGTTGTTGTTGTAACAGTGGAGGCTGTGCTTTCAAATGTAGCTGTGGTTGCTGGACCACTTGTCTTAGTCGCTGTATCTACATTAGTAGTTGATGTTGATTCCATGATTAAGGATACTGGGGAAGTGGGTATGGCATCATACTTTGACGTTACTTCAGCAACTGTTGTGGTTTGAGATAGTGTTGTGATTGTTGCATCAGATGTTGTCATTGTGCCTGCATTAGTTATTGAATTAGATTCCCTGGTTGAGGATTTTGATGAGGTTGATATGGCATCATTAGAATTTGTTGTGATTTTAGGGGAAGTTGTTGTGGTTTCAGAAATACGTTTTGCTGTAGATTCCACAGTTGAAAACATTGGGGAGGTGGTTGTGGCAACCAAAGTTGTTGCTGTTGCCACAGCAGTTGATTTGTTTTTATCCATAGTTGTAGGCCCTGCATCAGATGATGTAATAATTGTGGAAGTGGTATCCACAATTGTTGTTACCCCACCTGTTGTTGTGGTTTTAGCCATAGTTGTGGCTGTTGCATCTATTGTTGTAGTCTTTATTTCTGCATTAGTTGTTGATGTTGATTCCACAGTTGGGGATTTTAGACTGGTTGATGGAACAGACAAATTTCTGGTTGTTTTTGTTTCACTTGTTGATGTCGTTTTAGCTGTAGTTGTGCCTGATGCATTAGTTGTTGAAGACATTCTATCCACATTAGATGTTGATGGTGAGGTAAAAGATGTGTATACTGGTGACGTTGTTTTGGCATGCAAAGTTCTTGTAGTTGCCCCTGTATTTGATTTTGCTTCAGAAGTTGATGATTTTAGACAGGGGGTTCGGACAGACAAAGTTCTTGATGTTTTTGCATCACCTGTTGTTTTAGATTCAGTCGTAGTTTTGGTTGCAGCCTTAGTTGTTGATGTTGATTTAATAGTTGAGGATTTTAGACTGGTTTTTGGGACAGCAACATTTTTTGTTGTTCTTGCTCTACCTGTTGTTCTGCTTTTAGATGTAGTTGTGCTTGATGCATCAGTTGTTGAAGTCAATCTATCAACATTAGATGTTAAAGATGAGGTAAAATTTGTGTATACAGGTGAGGTGGTCTTGGCATGCAAAGTTCTTGTTGTTGCCCCAGTATTTGTTGTTGCTTCAGCAGTTGATGATTTTAGACTGGTGGTGGGGACAAACATTGTTCCTGTTGTTCTTACTCCACCTATTGTTGTTTTTGCCTCAGCAGTTGGTTTGTTTTCAGCCATAGTTGTAGGTCCTGCATCAGATGATGTAGTCATTGTGGAAGTAGCATCCAAAATTGTTGTTACCCCACCTGTGGTTGTGGTTTCAGCCATAGTTCTGGTTGCTGCATCTATTGTTGTAGTCTTTATTTCTGCATTAGTTGTTGATGCTGATTCCACAGTTGGGTATTTTAGACTGGTTGATGGAACAGACAAATTTCTGGTAGTTTTTGTTTCACTTGTTGATGTTGTTTCAGCTGTAGTTGTGCTTGCTGCAGTAGTTGTTGAAGTCATTCTATCTGGATTAGATGTTGAAGTTGAGGTAAAAGTTGTGTATACTGGTGAGGTGGTACTTGGTTTTGCTTCAGCGTCTGATGATTTTAAACTGGTGGTTGGGACAGCCAAAGTTCTTGATGTTCTTGCATCACCTGTTGTTGTGGATTCAGTTGTAGTTATGGTTGCAGCCTTAGTTGTTGATGTTGATTTAATAGTTGAGGATTTTAGACTGGTTTTTGGGACAGCAAAAGTTCTTGTTGTTCTTGCTCCACCTGTTGTTGTGCTTTCAGATGTAGTTGTGCTTGATGCATCAGTTGTTGACGTCATTCTATCCGCATTAATGGTTGAAGATGATGTTAAAGGTGAGGTGGTTTTGGCATGCAAAGTTCTTGTTGTTGCCCCAGTATTTGTTGTTGCTTCAGCAGTTGATGATTTTAGACTGGTTTTTGGGACAGCAAAAGTTCTTGTTGTTCTTGCTCCACCTGTTGTTGTGCTTTCAGATGTAGTTGTGCTTGATGCATCAGTTGTTGACGTCATTCTATCCACATTAATGGTTAAAGATGATGTTAAAGGTGAGGTGGTTTTGGCATGCAAAGTTCTTGTTGTTGCCCCAGTATTTGTTGTTGCTTCAGCAGTTGATGATTTTAAACTGGTGGTTGGGACAGCCAACGTTCTTGACGTTCTTGCACCACCTGTTGTTGTGGATTTAGTCGTAGTTAAGGTTGCAGCCTTAGTTGTCGATTTTGATTCGATGGTTGAGGATTTTAGACTAGTGGTTGGACCTTTCAAAATTGTTGTTTCTTTTTCCCCACATTTTGGTTTGGTTTCAGCTAAAGTTCTAGTTGCAGCATTAATTGCTGATATTGATTCAATAGTTGAGGATTTTAGACTGGTGGTTGGGACAGCCAAAGATCTTATTGTTCTCCTTCCACCTGTTGTTGTGCTTTCAGCTGTAGTTGTGCTTGCTGCATGAGTTGTTGGTGTCATTTTGTCTGCGTGAGACGTTGATGTTGACAAAACAGTTGTGTATCCTGATGAAGTGGTTGGAGCATGTAAATTACTTCTTGTTGCCCTAGTTGTTGTAGTTGATTGAACAGTTGAGGATTTTAGAATAGTGGTTGTAAGATCCAAATTTTTTGTTTTTCTTACCCCACCTGTTGTTCTGGTTTCAGCCATAGTTCTGCTTGCAGCATTAGTTGCTGATGTTGATTCAGTAATTGAGGATTTTAGACTCGTGGTTGGGACAGCCAAAGATCTTGCTGTTTTTGCTGCACCAGTTGTTGTGCTTGCTGCATAAGTTGTAGGTGTAATTCTATCTGCATTGGATGTTGATGTTGTTGTTGTTGAGATGACAGTTGTGTATTCTGATGAGATGGTTCCTTTTTTTGCACCAATGGTTGTTGATTCAACATTTGAGGAGTTTAGCCTGGTGATTGGGTCATTCAAAAGCGTTGTTCTTACCTCATTTGTTGCCTTTTTGTCTGAATTAGTTGTTGATGTTGACTTCTCAGTTGAGATGGTTACAGCATTCTCTGATGTTGTTGTTGTCCAAGAAGTTGCTGTGGTTTCAGCTGTAGTTTTGCTTGCTGCATCAGTTGTTGATACTGATTCAACAGTTGAGGATTTTAGACTGTTGGTTGGGACCTCCAATATTGTAGTTGTTCTCATGTGACCTGTTGTTCTGTTTTCAGCAGCAGTTTTAACTGCTGCATCAGTTGACATAGCCGTGTCTGCAATAGTTATTGATGTTGGTTCCACACTTTCGAATTTTGGTAAATTGGATGTGACATCCAAAGTTGTTATTGTTGTGGCAGAAACAGCAGCTGTTACGGAATCAGCTGTAGTTGTGGTTTCTGCATTAGTCATTGTGGCCTTTGTATCTGCATTAGATGATGATGTTGATTCCACAGTTGAGGATACAACTGAGGTTGTCGTAACATCTAAATTTGCTGTTGTTACCCAAGCAGGTGTTGTCGTTTCAGCCACAGTTGTGGTTTTTGCATCAGTAGTTGTAGTTACTGCATTAGTTGTTAACATTAATTCCACAGTTGAAGACATTGGTGAGGTGCTTTTGACATCCAACGATGTTGCTCTTGCCCTAGAAGTTGTTGTCATTTCAGGTGTAGTTGTTGGGGTTTCAGTCACACTTTTGATTGCTGCATCAATTGTTGTAGTCATTGTTTTTGTATTAGAGGTTGATAATTCAACAGCTGAAGACATTAACGTGGTGTATTTAGCATCATAAGTTGTTGGTTTTGCACCAGCAGCTGTTTCGGCTGTAATTGTGGTTGCTGCATGTGTTGTTGATGTTGATTCAACATTTGAGAATTTTTGGGTGGTAGCTTCAACATCCAAAGTAGCAGCAGAAGTTGTTGTTGTTGTTGTTGTTGTTACCTCATCAGTTGTTGCAAATTGAGACATAGTTAAGGTTGCTGCATTAGTTGTTGTTACCTCAGCAGCTGTTTTGGACTCAGACAAAGCTGAGGTTGCTGCATGAGTTGTTGTAGCTGTTGTTTCTTCATAAGTTTTTAAAGTTGATTCCACAATTGAAGATTTTGGCAATTTGGACATGGCTTCTAAAGATGTTGTAACAGTGGATGCTGTGCTTTCAAATGTAGTTGTGGTTGCTGCACTGCTTGTTGTAGTTGTTGATGTTGATTCCATGATACTGGATACTGGTGAAGTGGATGTGGCATCATAGGTTGATGTTGTGATTTTAGGTGTAGTTGTTGTGGTTACAGCCATGTGTTTGTTTTCTGCTTCAGTTGTTGTGTGTGCATTAGGACTGAATGTTGATTCCACAGCTGAAGACATTGGTGAGGTGGTTGTGACACCTAAAGTTTTGGTTGTTGCCTTTGCAGTAGTTTTTGTGGTTTCAGCCATAGTTGTTTTTCCTGCATCAGTTGAATTTATCCTTGTGTTTGCATTAGTTGTTGATGCTGGTTCCACAGTTGAAAATTTTTCTAAAGCGGAAGTGACATTCACATATGTTGTTGCCCTACTTTTTTTTGTGGATTCAGCCATAGTTTCAGCTAAGTTTCTTGTTGTTCTTTCTCCACCTGTTGTTGTGCTTTCCAATGTAGTTGTGCTTGCTCCTTCAGTTGAAGTCATTCTGCCCACATGAGATGTTGATGTTGAGGTACTAGTTATGTTTACTCGTGCTGTAGATGTGGCATTCAACGTTCTTGTTTTTGCCCCAGTAGTTGTTGTTGATTCAGCAGCTGAGGATTTTAAACTGGTGGTTTGGACATCCAAAATCGTTGTTCTTGTAGCACCACTTGTTCTGGTCTCTACCTTAGTTGTGGTTGCTGCAGTTGTAGTCGTTGTTTCTGCAGTAGTTTTTGGTGTTAATTTTAGAGTTGAGGATATTGATGATTGCTTAAAAGATAATGTGGTTTCAGGCACAGTGGTTTTAGAAGTATTAGTTATTGAAGTTGTTTCTACAGCTTTAGATATTATTGGATTGTGAGTGGTAGTGGATGTTTCGGTTTGATGTAATGTTGTATTAGACATATTTATGGTTGCTGCAGTTTTCAATGATGACATTGTTGTTGAGAATGTTAGAGGCTTCAATGTTGTTGCCAAAGATTTTTCAACATTTGACATACTTGTACTTGTTGTTGAAGTTGTAGTTTGTACACTTGTTTTATTTGTTGTTTTCCCATTTGTTGTTATTGTTGAAAGCATTGTTGTGGTACGATTATTAGTTGCTGTTGTGGATGCAGAAGCCTCAGTTGTATTAGTTTGAACTTGTGATGTGTTAAAAACTGCTGTCGTGGGTGATGTTTTCCTTTCTCCATGTACTGATGTACATCCATAAACCACCCACCACACATATACTGTCAAAACAGATGTTGTTATTTTCTTAATTTTCATTCATTCATTCATTCATTCATCCATCCATTCAATCAATTATTCTATTTTGCATTTACTTTATATTTGGCATAACTGTTTATTGGACATTTTCAAATATTATTAGCCATGTTATCTTTTCCTTAAACTTTATCTGAAAACATTGTATTATTTAACATAGGATTACTCACATATGGTGAGGAAAGTTTTCCATCCGCCATCATGCCTATAAAAAACAGCTTAATTAGAAATATAAGAGACATTTCTATTTATAATTCACACATTGTATAGCATAGTCAAAAGCAGTGTTTTGGTTTAAAATTAAAGAACATGAAAGAGCTTTGTCATAACATGTTTTTTTTAAACCAGTGGTCACCACAGATCTCAAAACATCCAGAAAAACACTAGCTTTTTTCCACATCTGAAGTAAAGGTGTCACCTTTAGCTCAGAATTTTGAAAACAGAGGTCCTTTTAAACCCCTCCATTTTCTGGTCAATCATCTTATCAAACCAGCACTGTACAAATAGGGTCTACAACACATAATGCCAACCAAGACATCAAGGGATCTGAAAGTGTTTGTTGATTAGCTGTGCTTTACCACCCACCATTCTCCCAGACATTTGTTCTTTACCCAACTGACCCCTTGCTAAGCCACACCCAAAAACCACCACCCACCAATCGTGGCATAGCAATCATAGCTACGCACAGGAGCTCTGTCAAGCTTTCAAGCGAGGGAAACAGGCCAAAGCGTTGTGCATATGGATTGTGCAAATCTGATACACGGTATCCTAAAAGATTGGATGGGGTTGTGGATTTTTTCCCTTTTCAAAAATAAAAACCCAAACAGAGAAATGCCAGCGTGGATCAAGCTGTGTGAGGGGTGCTAAAGCTTGGATTATACTTCTGCGTCAAGTGACCGGTGTAACCCACGGCGCATGTAACGTGCATAGCTATGCATTTATACTTCTGCGCGCTGTCTCTGTTGGTCTGCATTAACACTTCCGAAACGCTAGTTGGCAGTGAGGTGTAAATGGTCCTCTGTGTTGAGTTTCTTCGCTGCTGTTTTGCTTTTCCTGAACACTTCTGGGATGTACAAGTGGCTCAAACTCGCTCATTTTGAGGCAGGAACCAGTGGACGTGCAACAACTTTAACTATTAGGGTAAACACAAAACATTCCATCCGGAGCTCCTTCCTGGGACTCCACACTTGTACACAATCACTCCATCAGGCTCTCGGTCCGGCCCGAACTCGTCAGCGATACCAAGCCGACCAATCACAGAGCTTGCGCTACACGTCGTTGCGACGTGTAGTTACATTTTTTGAGAGGTGCACGTCAGCGACGCCGACGGCCACGGTGAAGTGCTTTGCGTCAGAGCCGTAGCATACGCCGCAGTTTGACGCAGAAGTATAAATCAGCCTTAAGGAAACTGAGATAAGTTGGTTTTGTTTCGATATTCCTGACACAGTCATAGACGGCAATAACTCACACACCTTACTCTAAAAAGATCTAAACTGAGTTTCCTACAAAAATACAAAGCAGGTTATGTTTCGCAGCTGTAATTTTCTTTTTCTTTTTTTTTACTCAATATTATGAGCACTGCTCCGTTTAAACCCTTGCCATAGTAGTCATACTAGCAATCAGATTTCCATCTGTTTCAAGCTACGAATATTTATGTGATCATAAGATGTGATCATAATCTGAGCTTGCGATCAATATACTTTATCCGCAGCTGTTTTTCAGTAATTCATAAGTCTTATGTCCATGTCAGAGCTATAATTCACCAATGTTTTATCTATCTTTTGGAGATTTAGTCATTGGTGATGATGTTATAGCATATCAGTGTCTTTTTTTATTTGGTGTCAGTCGGATTAATATTTGCTTGTAGGGAAAATCTTTTTGTTTACTTCTGCTATGCATTCTCTCATTTGCATTTAAGTGCATTTATTTCTTCCTCTTAACATCAAATTAGAATAGAAACTGTATAAGCAGCACACAGAATACTGACAGTTATTGGTATCGTACATTGTTATGGGTAAATTATGCTAATATTCGGCACAAATCCATCAATTTCCCCTTTCTGGCTGCTCTTTTTATGAATGAACTATGTAGAAGCAGTGTCCATGCATGTTTCCTTATCGGCTAGTAACGCTATATCTCATTGCACAACAATGGTCTATCAGGCTTTTAGGCTAAAAAAGAGAAATCACGTTTTAATTAGTCATTATTAGGGATGTAACGGTTTACAAAAATTACAGTTCAGTTCGATACGATACAGTGGTGTCATGGTTCGGTTTTCGACACAGCAAAAAAAGAAAAAAGCCAGAGGATTTCTCTGATTTAATTTTTTTATGTATTAAAACTAACATCATAAAAGTTTGATCTTGTTTTTTTTTTTTGTCTTTTACTTCAAACAGTGATAGAGCTATACTTCTATAGCTTTCTATAGCTTCTATAGTTTCTGCTTAGCGGCAAAGAAAACAAATCCTTTTTTATACTCAAATCCAAAAAGCTGCTTATATATATATATATATATATATATATATATATATATATATATATATATATATATATATATATATATATATATATATATATATATATATATATATATGTGTGTGTAATATTGTAGCAGTTAAACAAATAAAAAGAAAAGAATAATTTAGTTTTTATATGGAACTCAGTTTCAATCAATTAAGTATTTTTTTTATTTTTCAGAAAGATGAGTGTCCACCTTTTCCTCAGACCGCACAGATCTGCTTGATTTGATCACCTGCCATTTTAGTGGATCTGAAAGCAGGAATTATCTGACTGAAATGTGCTTATGAAGGAATAATGTAACGGGGCTATTTCACATTTAAAATTTTCTTAAAACCTGACATTTTCACTACCGATTAAGATCTCTCTGATGTTTTTTTTCCACCACTCTCTTGGTAGCGGTGATGGTGCGCGACATATCTGAAGAGCGGTGGGGACTTGTGTGTGCATTGTACCTGAGCGGCTGGGGTGAGTTGTGCCCAACGTTCCTGAAGAGCTGGTAGGGATGTGGTGGAGAGGGGTGTGCGACGTATTTAAGGACCGGGGTGGAGACGCGCGATTTCCAGAAGATTATTATTTTTTTTCGGGCATCCAGGAGTCTCCCAAAGCTTCCGGGAGACTTGGGATGTCTGGGATTACATTAACGGTACTCGCCATTTTGTGAGCTAGTGTAGCGCGTGCCTGACTGGAGTAGTGTTCGGAGGTTGCCTTTTTTGTGTCGGGGGTCCAGAGTTGCTGGGGCAACGGGGGCGGAGCCAGCGCGAGAAGCCAGGCTGACACAGAAGCTAGCAAGATTGCTAATGAGAGCATGCTTTAATAAAGTGATATTCTGAGTTCAAAAGGGATGGTCTACTTTTTAACATGATAGCAGGGAACGCAGCATGTTGTCTGCCACGTCATTTGGGATGCCATGTTGAGCGTTGCTGTACTGAAAACATTATATTTTGTACTTATTCTCTTTTATCTTTTTAGATGTTAGTCTGAATTGAATCGTTCGGTTTGTAATGCGTACCGAACCAAAGTCTCGTACCGAACGGTTCAATACTAATATGCGTATCATTACACCCTTAGTTATTATTGGATTATTTTTCAATTTTACCTCTCCTGCTGTGTATAAACTATGCTGTTTAATGTTTAGCGTATGAGGTGGCTAAGCTAAGCTAGCTTCAATTTTTATTAAATTATTTTCTAATCGGTTCTCTATTATGTGGTGAATATACCCCTGTAATGTATACTACAGTCCTTTATTGTCTGGCTTTCTCAGATATCTCATCTGTTTGCCAAAAATGACATTATATCACTGGCAATGTCTGACACCAGCGCATACACATTGTAATAGACGTGCCAGGCACGAAGCTTGACAGGCGTAGCAACAGTAACTAGGGAGGGCGGGGCTTAGCAAAGGGTCAGTTAAGAAAATCAAACCTGCTTTGTCAAAATACACTGGATTACATCTGTAATTATAATTAATATAATATAATACAATTGTTATTATTAGCAATTATGAATTTGTAGTCATTTTCCTCAACTGGGAAATCTACTGTAGCTTTGTTTTTATGTCATTTAGAAAAAAAGCCAACAGTTTACATAATTTTACATACAACAGTTACAACTTGCAGAAACTAAAACAAATGGCCTCTAAAATTTTAGTCTTTCTATAACATACTCATGTTTTTATTATGTGTACACATTGAAACCTTGGTTCCAATGTATCTGAAGTATTGTACTTCAGAAGCTCTAAGGTTAGTTATTAGTTCAAAATATGTCAAAATGATGATAAATGCTGCTCTAAACAGACGTGCTGGATAATTGATCTTAAAACCTGTTTTACCACAGTAAACACATTCTGCAATCACAGCTTAAGATTTAAGGCAGCTTTACTTATTCTTTCAGCTGTACAAGACAAACCATTTTATACAAACTGTTCTGTATGAAAACCAAATAATCAATTATAAGTTTATATATAGACACACACACACACACACACACACACACACAGGGGTGGATTTAACCAATAAACGAGGTAAGCGGCTGCTTAGGGCCCCAGGAAATCTTGAGGGCCCCTGATAAATTTCTAGAAGTATAAAATATACCTGTAAACTATAATATCATTTTCTATCATATATTGTATGGTTAGAGTTAAATAAATACAATTTTACCATAATTCAATATTATTTAGTATACAATCAAATATAATATTATTATAATAATGTAATGTTAATGTAAAGTAATACTACTATTACAAAAAAATATCCATCATGGAGTAGCCCAGCAGTCAAATTTATTATATATATATATATATATATATATATATATATATATATATATATATATATATATATATATATATATATATATATATAAATTAATTTAAAATGTAGAAAAGAAGATTGAGTGATATAACAAACAGCAATATAAATAAAAATTAAATAAATGTAGAAACATTGCATTTCAGGACTTGAGCGCCATGGCTGGAATTGCTTAGGGCCCCAGAATCACTAAATCCACCCCTGTATATACATCTTTCCTTTCAGCCAGATTTCTACCTAAATCACCAATTGTTAAGATGAAAGGGTCTGTGGCTTTTTAATTGTAGAAAGCATAACAATCAAGCGGAATCTGTAATACTGAGAACAGGTTTGGCTAAAAGAAAATCATGTTAGACTAAAAAGATTACAGTCACTGAACAAAAAGCATTAGTTAAAGCTTATTTAATGATTTGTGTATAACAATGTTTTATCATAATGTATGTGATATTACATATTTGTAATATAATGCACTTTTAACACACAAAAGCAGCATCTTTCACAGTCTTTTGAATCTAGGAATTTGTATTCTATAGTATGACCATCAAGGTACACACTGCATCAGTTAAAAAGAAAACAATTGTTGCTAACATGACAGAATTATATTAATTATTATTAGACTCTTAACTTTTTGATAAAATAATTTAAATAGTGCCTTTTTGAAAGGCAGTGTTGTTATTGCAGAGTACGTGTGTAGAATATGCTTTTATTTGGGGGGTGGGGGGGGGGTCAACTCTACACATGAAGACATTCATTAAAAAGCATGTCATTGCTGATTTGTTGTACTTGTGCTTTTTGAACAAAATTTTTACAAACATTTGAACACAGTCTTATCAAAAAATGTACTCAACCGCCTCCAAAATCCATAAGAATGAAAGTAAAACTGAAAAAAAAAAAAAAGTGTCTGCAAAACTAAACTCTACTTGGGTCAATAATACAGCAGGGTTTATGAATTTGTGTAATCTGTGATTTTTTTTTTTTTTCACTTTTGACTTTTATATATTTGATATATTTTAATATCTAACACATTAGATTATATATCATATCAAAACATTAGATGTTAATGAAATCCTAGAGATGTAACCACACCAGATGAAAGAATGTAGATATCATACCCAGGGGATATGTGCCACACCTGTGTCTTATGAGTGTGCCAAAAAAAAAAAAAAAAGAGTAATAATTAGAAGAAAGGTCGGGTGTATGTTGTATCCACACAAAGACACACGCACACAATAAACAATCTACTGCAGGTAACTCTTTTAAATTAGTCTAATATGAATCTGTTACACTTGTCGGAAAATGTTTAGCGTTGTGTGATTTGAGCCATTGTATAGCCTACTAAACTAGTAATTTGGGAAATAAAATAAACTATTTACTTAATTTTGCCTCTTTGTAAACTGTCCAAGATTACTCAATGGCCCACATGACCAAAATTCAATCTACATTACATCCAATTAAAATGATAAGCAGCCTGTGTGGCATGTAAACTCTGTAAAAGCATACTTTATTTTGAAACTGTGAGTCAGACAGACAAGCAATATTGTCTGATGTCTGTTTTGCACGATGTTACCTGATACTTGCTGTTGTTTTCCTGACACATAAAGGCTTTTAATGAAGGCATTCACATGAAGCTTTTTTGTGTAGTGTTAAAAAAACATTAACAACAAATGTCATCAATCAAGCAACAACAATTCAAGGGTTTTCATTCTAGTCCAAGGCAAGTGCCAAGTCCTTCATCATAGTCCTTGTTTTTATTCATTTTAGGTTTGTTGATCCCTCAATAGACTCAAAAATCATTTTCATTTAAAATTTAGAAATAAAAAAGGTTTACACTTACAAAACTTGCTTTTGCGATTATAAAATTTGGCCAACAAAAATACAAGTCTTATGAAATAATTATTACTTTCCTTTTCACATTCATGGAAACAAAAAGATAACATTCTTAATAAATAAATGAAATGAATTTCTTATGTAAATTTAAAACCTGCCTTCACATAATCTTACCTTATCAAGAATATCATACCTAAAAGTCATTGAATGAAGGCAATTCCAAATGGCTGAAGCTTTGATAGTGATTTACTGCGACAAATGAAACATTAAAATGCTTCATGCATTCGCCTAATCAGCTAAGGCTACACTTAAATCTGTGTTCTCATTGTGCTGGGTTAAACTGCTAATTCTTTCAAAGTCCTCATTAAATCTAAATTGATTAATAGAATGTTTTGCTATCCAGTCTTTTATACAGGAACACAAATAAATCCACATAAAATGCTGTTGGCGTCACCGTGTGGTGTTGTTAGGTATGACAACTATGTTTTTTTTAAATAGTTAAGCTTCAACATTTTCTTGTCGGCTTAGTCCCTTTATAAATCCCGGGTCGCCATAGCGGAATGAACCACCAACTTATCCAGCAAGTTTTTACGCAGCGTATGCCCTTCCAGCCACAACCCATCTCTGGGAAACATCCACAGACACACACTCATACACTACAGACAATTTAGCCTATCCAATTGACCTGTACCGCATGTCTTTAGACTGTGGGGGAAACCAGAGCACCCGGAGGAAACCCACGCGAACGCAGGGAGAAACTGCAAACATGCAAACTCCACACAGAAACGCCAACTGAGCCGAGGCTCGAACCAGCGACCCAGCAACCTTCTTGCTGTGAGGGGACAGCACTACCTACTGCGCCACTACTTTGCCCTAGTCAAGCTTTAAAACAATAAACATTTCTTAAAGTTTTTGTTACTGCACTGTATTGTAAATAATGAAATATACATTTTTACAATTAAACATGTTTTTGGTGTGCTTTGTTGTCCATTCTTAACTTTAATGTTCTCATTCTTAACTTTAATGTTGCCATATTGTCATCAAAATCCTGTTTTAAACCTGAACTTTGTAGGCCTATTATAGTTTAACTTTTGTCAATGTGTTTTAAGATTAGGCCGAGTTCTAAACTTAAGTAGCCTATTCTTATGTAGTGTAATATGAAAGAGCGGATGTAATTATTTATTTTGTTATGTATTATTTAGTATCATTCATTCATTGTCCTTCGACTTATTTATTAGGGGTCGCCACAGCGGAATGAACCGCCAACTACTGTGTTTTACACAGTGGATGCTCTCCAGTCGTAACCCAGTACTGGGAAACACCAATATACTCACATTCGCACACACTCATACACTACAGCTACTAAGTTTATTGACTTCTCCTATAGACTACCACGCGTATCTGGACTATAAGGGAAACCGGAGCACCCGGAGGAAACCCACGCAAACACGGGGAGAACATGCAAACTCAACACAGAAATGCCAACTGACCCAGCCAGGAGTCGAACCAGCGACCTTCTTGCTGTGAGGCGACAGTTATGTGATTAGAAAGAAAGTGTATTTCTGTGTATGTATTGCTTTTTGATTTAAAAATAATAATTATTGCTTTTATTTTGGCTCCCCCGCCTGGCTTGTTTGTGGAGTTTAGACTTGGTAAAACATCCACTTATAAGGCAAAGACAGCAAGCCTATCAAAATAACTAATTAAATAAATCGTGGTAAAGACTGGACCAAAAACATGTACAGATACAAAACGAAAATGGAAAAACAAGCACTGTAGATTTTTTGAATGCTTATTATTTAAATATCAGTTTTATTTAGGGTTTAATGAACGCACTTTTATTTGCTGTTTTAAGTTAATTATTCCTTTATGTTCACAAATGCAATACTATGTGTTTTAAACAACGTAGCTACAATAAATTCTTACACGAAATGCAAACTGAAGTTTTCTGTTTGCACTTACAGTCTACTTCACCTTAATCTACAGTAATAAAAATTTAAATAGATAAAATTCAATTGTTCAATAAATGGGTTGTTCAATAGTTTTAGGTCAACTTTATTGAAGGATTTGTATCCACACTGCAAAAATGCTCTTTTTGTACTTAGATTTTTAATTTTTTTTTTTTTTTTTGTCTTTCTAGTTCACATACCTAAAAATATATATATTATATCAAGAAGCATTTTCTAGATAAGCAAAACATGGTCTAGTTTTCAAAAATGATATGCCAATATTCAGTGAGTTTTTCCTCAAAACAAGTTAAATAATCTTGTTTTTTCCCTTTGACTTAAGATTATTTTACTTAACCTAATTGGCAGATGATTTTGCTTGTTTTAAGGAAAGACTCTATTGCCACATTATTTCTTAAAGCAACGTTTTACGTGTCTAGAAAACTGTTCTTGATTTAAGAATTTTCAGATATTTGTACTAAAAACAAGACAAAAAAATCTAAGAAAAGCATTTTTGCAGTGCACTTGAAAGTTGAAATGTTGAATAATCGATACGTCTTAAACAATTCATAGGCTACTTTTAGAACTTTTATATTCATTTATTATCAGATTTGTTAGAAACTCTTTAGACATGGACCATCACTCAAATTAATATAAATTCTGAAATAGGCTACTGAAATTGATATTTTGCTTTCTTCCTTTCACTTTGGAGTTTCAGGGGGAAATAAAAATTTCGATAATTTGATCTTGTACTTGATGTAATTAAATTTCTTACTGTCAGATATAAATTCGTCTTTTTCCCCCATGTGCAATCCTTAAGTTTTAATTTTACTGAAGTCATCCTTTAAAATTATACATTTCGTACTTAAATTTAATCTAGAAGTATAAAAATAAAATTGACAAATTTGTCTGTTTTCTCGAATATAAGATGTCTGTAATGCCAAGCAAAAAATAAAAAAATGCAAATGTAAATGTAAAAAAAATAAATTAAATTAAATTAATATCCTAATAAAAAACGTAAAAAAATATATTAATATTTTATTATTTTATCAAATTTCAGAAGCTAGCATTGCCTACCCTTTCGTGTTCTTCAGATTCATTACCATGCGCAGCCAACGTTGTATCTCGTCCTGCAGATACCTCTGTGATGAGACCTTCAACTCTAAAACTAACACCCGGGCAAGAGAAATATGTTATGCTAATACAGGTTTGTGAGGTGTGGTGATTTGTGACATCGTTGAAATGTGCATTTAGGAACAGCTGTGGTGTTCCCTGTCAAAAAGCAAGGGTGTAGCATACAGTGATGAATATGTGAAGAAACGAAAGAAAGAGCATAGCTGTTACCACAGATATTTCAAGCAGGACTATCAAATCGTGCTCCTGGAGCGCAACCGTATAGGGTTCCGTAATTAACACACCTGAAACAGCTATTCAAGATCTTATTAGGCAGAGAAACTTAATGAGAAATGTATTGAACTCTGCAGGACAGTGGTACTCGGTACTTTGAGATTAGTTAGAATAAATTAGAGCTTCGTTGGCTGCTATGTAGCTTGATCTTTTAAATATATTCAACAATTATCAATTTCCTTACGCTTGTATTTTGGTTCAAATTGAATTGCACCAATCTCGCGAAATATCTTCATGCAGCGTAGTCTAAGGATGACCTACTTTTTAACATTTAGCCCATAACAAGTGAAGTGGGATCCGTGGTACACGGACCTGCTACATGTACAGGATTACGAAACTCGTTTTAGTTTAATATCTAGGTAGATATAATACATACAATTTGAACCAAGTATGTGTTCAAGAAATAAAAGTTTCAACATTACCTGATGACACAAGAAGATTAAAAAATTGTTTTAGTAATGAGCCATTTAGATTGTAAATACCTTTAGTTTAAAATAGTCTCATAATTACAGGTTCTTTACAGCGCAAAGAAAGTGACAATTACATATAAAGTTACCAGAGGAAACACCGTTCAAAACAAACAACACCATTTTTAATAATACAAATATTTATTAAGTTCACATCGACACTCTCAACAGTTTATTGTCATCTGATGAGTGTCTTTGCTTGATTTCTATTAGGGTGTGACTATAAAATTCCAATATTACAGATGTTCAAAAGAAAACTGATAATTTTGACACGCATTGTCTTCTGCACATTTGGGTGTGTATTTAAAAGCTTTATACAAACACACAAGCCATGGATTATCACATCAAAATGTTATTAACATAATAGCAAATTAAATGTCATTATGTAAAAAGTCAGTTTTTTTATTTTGGGCTAGTCATAAAGTGCTGCCATGAGTATGAATAAAAAGCAAGAGGCAAAGCCATCAAACCTGTTTTTATTAAACAATGTTCATTTAAATTTTTGCTAAATAAAGGCAATACTCAAAAACTGATAATCTTTTGGTGGTATTTTTCAGAAATTCATATTCATTTAAAACATTTTTTTTTAAATAATAACAAAATCTTTTAAACTATTGCCGAATAACAATTTAATAAAGTCTTTTGGATCCTCATTGATGTTAAGTCCTGTTACTGTAACACATTAACCTAAATAAATAAAAGCCTGCCAGATTATTAGCCTGAAAATGACCTAAAATTATCACTACAAAATTGTATTCAATAAATTAAAAATGGAAATTTTATCATGCATCCAGTTTCTATTTGATTTGGGCTTGAGAAGAAGCTTGACAAAGAGGAAAACATTTCTTGTTTTGTTTGTATTTATATTTTAGGGCTCTAAAATTATAGGAAATTCTTGATTTGGCTTCATGGCAAAATAATCTTTTATTTAGATTATTTAGATTTTCCTTTGTGTTTTGCTACTTTTATTTACCTTTTTGACATTTCATAAATCAGGCTGCAACCTTTTTATTATTTCATTCAAAAAAACATTTGAAAGATGCTTAACTTGATTGAACATGACTACTGATAGTAAAACCTATACTGAATAAGATAGTGGAGAATAAGTAGAGAGAAAGCAGTAGCATGTCATAAGTAATTGTGGTTATTCTGAATGAAACTTACTTTTTGCAGCAAAAGCTTGTACGCTATTTTACAAGAATAAAGAATAAGCCACTTCACTCATATTCCAGTTTGTACAAGTGGGTAGAAAGATATGAGAAAAGGAGTGACATTTATTTACTTAATGACTCAGAAAAACTTTACCATGTTCTTAGATTGGATGAATTTACATCTAGACATCTAGCTGCAAAATATGTACACACTACACACCATAAGAAATGGTTAATGTAAGTTCATGTATTTTATTTAAATAATTTAAACTTTCTTCTTCTTATTATTATTATTATTATTGTTGTTATATTTATCAAATGTATTGTTTTTTGTCATTATATCTTATCTGTATTATTATTATTTGTATTTTGTTTAATCAAAAATTTTTATATATTTCATATTTGAAGTGCTTTGGCAAGGTTAAGGTTAGGGGTTAGAGTTAGGGTTAGGGTAAAACCTATAAAATTTCAACAAATTTTTCAATACTTTTACTTCTCCTGATTTTTTTTATGTTTGTGTTTATTATTTTTCTATAACATAAATTTGGGTGTACTAGTTTTTGGTTTGTTGTCGTAGGTTAATTTGTTTGACAAGCTCCAGATTTGGCTTCAGTAATGACTAATCTGATGTATATGCACAAATATGATATTGTATAGCTTCCTATTAAAAATATGAATTTAAAAGATAAATTTGTGAGGGGTGTACTTACAGTGAATCTGGAGAGTTTTCACAGCGCTTTACTTTTTCTACATTTTTTGTTACAGCCTTTTTCCAAAATAGATTAGATTCATTTATTTCCTTAAAAATCTACACTCAATGCCCCATAATGGCAATGTGAAAAAAGATGAATGCAACAATGTACAGAGACATCTGAATGAAAACTTGCTTCAGAGTGCTCTTGACTTCAAACTGGGGCAACGGTTCATCTTTCAGCAGGACAATGACCCAAAGCACACTGCCAACATATCAATGGAGTGGCTTTACAACAACTCTGTGAATGTCCTTGAGTGGCCCAGCCAGAGCCCAGACCTAAATCCTATTGAACATCTCTGGAGAGATCTGAAGATGGCTGTACACGGTCGCTTCCCATCCAACTTGATAGAGCTTGAGAGGTACTGCAAAGAGAAATGGGCAAAAATATCCAAAGAAAGGTGTGCCAAGCTTGTGGCATCATATTTAAAAGGACTTGAGGCTGTAATTGCTGCCAAAGGTGCATCAACAAAGTTTTGAGCAAAGGCTGTGAATACTTGTACATGTGATGTTTCAGTTTTTTTATTTTTAACAAATTTGCAACAATTTCAAAAAGTATTTATTGACATTGACATTATGGGGTTTTGTGTGTAGAATTTTGAGGAAATAAATCAATTTTAATACAAGGCTGTAACATAAAACAATGTGGAAAAAGTAAAGCGCTATATATATATATATATATATATATATATATATATATATATATATATATATATATATATATATATATATATATATATATATATATATATATATATATATATAAACTTAATATTTTTTTAAAGATTTATTATTTTATAAAGCGAATTATAAAACTGGCTAAATGTTACCATAGCTTTCAATAAAATCTAAGCATCACTTTCATTCATTTTCTTGTCGGCTTAGTCCCTTTATTAATCCGGGGTGGCCACTGCGGAATAAACTGCCAACTCATCCAGCACATTTTTACGCACCTTCCAGCCGCAACCTAGGAATCATCCACACACACACTCATACACTACGGACAATTTAGCCTACCCAATTCACCTGTGCCGCATGTTGGACTGTGGGGGAAAACCAGAGCACCCGGGGGAAACCCACGCGAACGAAGGGAGAACATGCAAACTCCACACAGAAACACCAACTGAGCCAAGAATCAAACCAGCAACCCAGCGACCTTCTTGCTGTGAGGCGACAGCACTACCTACTGCGCCACTGTGTCACCCTAAGCATCACATACATGATGATACTCATTTATTATTATTATTACAAAATATGTTTAGGTTGATTTTTGTTTTCACAGTGCCACATCATCTATCATAATTGCACCCAGCATTATTGTGCCAAGAAGCATGTCATATCGCATATAAATTAATCATCACTAATCCAGTAATGAAATAACAATCCTAATCTTGTTTGACAAGACTTATTGTAGTCACTACTCCTGAATAAAACTATTGAATCATACTATAACTATTTTGCCAATAATGTTGTCAAATTTTTTTTTATAATAACTAAGTTTTTGATTCACAATATGACAGTTAAGTATAGGGAGATTTATAACAAATAACAACCAATCATTACCACAAACTAAAGCAACCACAATGTAAAAGGTGCAGATTCACTTTTTGAATTGATGAGTGCTTTATGTAAACCTGGTGTGGTTTCATTTGAATGTATTCAATTACAGGTAATGTCAGTCGTATGTCATCAGAACAATGCAACATTTAAAAGAACTAGTTCAAAAATAAACTTGAATGGCTAAATTAGTTTTGCTTTCAGGAGCAGATGTAATGTAGGTGTTTATACCCCCATATATAAACAAATTAAACAATAGATGCAGTAGTGTTCTTTGTCTTGGTCCATCAATATATATGTTTTTTTTTTTTTCTTTTTTTTTTACTATAGCTGCTCTGAAACGCATTAAGTAATCTCTTGGGTACATGCTTTCAAATGTCTCATACTGTTCCTTTCAAATCACAATCATGATTCCCTAAATATAATAATAACTTGGTGTGGCACACCCATTATTCAATAACTGAAGTATATTTACTGGGAAATAATAAGAATAATACACAGTTTATTTTATAACACAATGCATTAGCTGCCATGAAAACATTTGAACTGAATTAAGATGTCATTATCTTCTAATGTTGTTAAAATATTATTTAAATCTGCCTTTTGTAGGCAACATAATTGTTAATGCATTGCCTTTCCCTCTGGATTATCAGCAAATGTTTGAACATTTTTTTTTTAAAGTCGAGTTGGAGTTCCCCAGTTGTCCATAGTAAAAAAAAGGATCTTAAAACCATACAGTCACTTATGAAAAGGGTTGGAAAACTGAATAATCTGCAGAAGATCTTTTCTGAATAACAGCAGGCAGCTAAAGTATTCAGAACAAACAAGGCACCCTGGAACACAGCTAGGGGGAAAGTTGTAGATCATCCAGGTAACTAAGGTTTCCCAAATGTTTGAAGGGGCTTATTTTAATACCTATTTGTGGGTCTTATAAGAGCAATTCCAGCATTATGGATGTGACATTTGCAGTAAAAACTCAAAATATAAAATCACATAGAAAGAATATGTTAACATTATATTGACACATCTGTTTATATTTTCCAAAACAACTAACCACAGCGTTATGGGAGCAGAACAATATCACTGTGTAAACATGTTTTATACTTTAAATGAGGACAATAAACATGCGTTATGGATTTAACAAAAATGTTTGTGAGTTTGCAGTATACAACATACTTTGTAGGAATTCTGTCAATTAAACTGCACAACCCAAAAGAAACAATGCTAATCAAACAGATACGAGTCGGCTCACTATAGAACAAAAATGATTGATTTTATTTTAAGTGTCATTATGGATGTGATGGATGTGACATCTTTCCGTTATGGATGTGACAGCTGTGAAATTGCCACTTTTGTGATTTTCCTCAATTAAAACACTGACAGAAACATTTAAGAGTATTTTTAAAGTACAGTAAAATACTTGCATACAAAAAAAATGATTTCTCTATTTTGGTGAAAACTTGACAAGGTTGACTTTGCATGGAATTGCTCATATGTAAAAATCTATTATGTAAAGAATCTTGAGAATCTTAACCAGCAAGCTTCTTGCTGTAAGGAAACAGTGCTAACCACAAGACCCCCATAGAAAATCATATTCTGCCCTTCAGACCTCATGTGTCTGACTACTTGTCAATTTTGTTACTGAGATAACATGGATATGGAGTGACAGCAATTATTGAAGATAATCTTGCACGTCATTTACACATTCAGTATCAGCCCTAAAAGTCCCAGCAGTCACTGTCCTTGTTGTCCTGTGTTGACTTTTCCATATATTTTTTTTTGTTGTTGTTGTTTTTTTGTAACCTCTGTTAGCCATTGTGTTACGTTGTTGTTTGCTCCTGCTTTATAAACTTGTCAGCTTGTAAGTCCCGGTATTTTTAAACCTTTCGTATCAACCTTTGTCATTTTTAGTGAGTTCCTTCGTTCCTTATTACATTTCTTTTGTCTGGATATCAATACACATCATAGCACTCAAGATGGCAACCAGACCTGTGTCAACACATGTCATGGCCACTACTCAAGAGTCTCTATCTCAGTCTTCATGCTTGGTTTGTGCTTTGACATGCACTGTCAATCCTTAAAAAGACAGGAGTATGCCTTTTCAAATCATGTCCAATCAACTGAATTCACCACAGGGGAACTCCAATTGACCCTTCGCTAAGCCCTGCCCTCCTTAGTTACTGTGGCTACGCCTGTCAAGCTTTCGTGCCTGGCACGGCTTTTACAGTGTGTATGCATCAGTGTCAGACATTGCCAGGGATATAATGTCATTTTTGGCAAACAGGTGAGATATCCGAGAAAGCCAGACAATCTGCAGTTTGCAATACAGGGGTATATTCACCACATAATAAGCAACCAATTAGAGAATAATTCAATCAAAATTGAAGCTAGCTTAGCCTAGCCGCCTCATACGCTGGCCATTCAACAGCTTAGTTCATGCACAGCAGGAGAGGTGAAATTTGAAAAATTATTTAATAATAACGATTTAAACCGTGATTTCTTTATTTTAACCAAAAAGCCTGATAAACTATTGTTGTGCAATGAAATATACCGTTACTAACCGACAAGAAAACATGCATGAACACTGCTTTTACATAACATTACTTCATTCATAGAAAGAAATACCAGAAAGGGGAAATTGATGGATTTGTGCCGAATATTTGCATCATTGACTCATAACAATCTACAGTAAGTTACCTATTACTGTCAGTATGTTTATGTGCTCTTTATAAATTAATGAAAAACAGCTGCAGGTAAAGTATATTGATCGCAGCTGCTCAGTTTGTGATCACATCTCTGTTTTTTTCTGTTGATTTGTAATTTCAAATTTTCAGAGCTTGAAATAGATGAAAACACGAAGTTCAGTAAAGTTAGCAACAGATTCGCAGATTCGTATTTTCCTGATCAATAACTCATGTCATTATGACCTATTCAGGCTACTATGGTGAAGGTCTAAACGGAGCTAAAAAAAGAAAAAGACAGCTGCGAAACACCACCTGCTTTGTATTTTTGTAGGAAACACAGTTTAGATCTGTTTAGGGTAAGAGGTGTGTGAGTTATTGCCGTCGGTTTATCACTGAATGTGTCAGGAATATCAAAACAAAACCAACTTAACTCCGCTCCTTTGGCACCCCTCACACAGCTTAATCCACGCTGGCATTTCTTCTCTTGGGTTTTGAAAAGGAAAAAAAAAATCCACCATCCTGTCCAATATTTTAGGATACCGGGTAGCAAATTTGCACAATCCATAAGCTCAATGCTTTGACCTGTTTCCCTCGCTCGAAAGCTTGACAGAGACCCTGGGCGTAGCTACGATTGCTAAGCCACAATTGGTGGGTGGTGGTTTTTGGGTGTGGCTTAGCGAAGGGTCAATTAAGCTGCTAAAACAGCTCAAGGATGATCAGTGGAAACAGACAGTACCCAAGCTCAATTTAAAGCTTCATGGAAAAGGTGTGAACACTTATGCACATGTGATATTTAAGGTTTTTTATTTTTTAATCTGGAGTCTCTTTTTAGGGTGACTACCGAACCAGAATTTCTGATAAAGATAGCCACCAGTTTAAAGAGTTAGTTCAAGATGACCCCAGTCAAGAGAGTTTGTTCAAGATGGGCCCAGTTCAGAGAGTTTGTCCAAAATGGCCCCCAGTCCAGAGACTTTGTCCACGATGGCCCCCATTCTAGAGTTTGTTCAAGATGGGAGACACTAGAGAATCTCATAAAAATCTCATAAGATAAATGCTTTTCCAGAATCCTTGCACTCCTCCCAGAGGCATCTCAAGTGTTGTTGCTGCCAAGCTCTAAAGCCTGGTTTATACTTCTGTGTCAAGTGACCGGCGTAACCAATGGCACATGTAACGCACGTAGCTGTGCATTTATACTTCTGCGCGCTGTCTCTGTTGGTCTGCATTAACACTTCCGAAACGTTAGCTGGCAGTGAGGTGTTGATGTGTCTCTGTGTCGAGTTTCTTCGCCTGTGTTTTGCTTTTCCTGAACACTTCCTGGATGTACTAGTGGCTCAAACTCGCTCATTTTGAGGCAGGAACCGGCGGACGTGCAACAACTTTAACTATGAGGTAAACACAAAACAAAACTTTCCCTCAGGAGCTCCTTCACAGGACTCCAAACTTGTAAACAATCGCTCCATCGGGCTCGTACGGTTCTCGCTCCCGCCCAGACTCGTCAACTCTACCAAGCCGACCAATCAAAGAGCTTGCGCTACGCGTCGTTGCGATGCATAGTTACATTTTTTGAGAGGTGTGCGTTAGCAACGCCAACAGCCACGGTGTAGGGTTATGCGTCAGTGCCGTAGCATACGCGTGTGCTTGACGCAGAAGTATAAATCAGCCTTAACCCTCAAGCATTGCTGCTGCCAAGCTATTGTGCTCAAATGCCGCCGCTGTGGAGCCCTTGGTCTTTAAACGTCACTGAGAGCACTCTTGTTCTCAAAGCTTGTTGAGCCTCTCACTCAAGCGCTGTTGATTCTACAGGCCTCTCTCTGTCTCTCTGTTATGGGAGCACACTGCTCCTCCAATCATGATGTGCCAGAGCCAGTATCAAAGCCAAAGCATGTCCCTAAGGGCCTACTCACACTATGCCATCCGTACTGTGCCCAGGCTCGTTTCCCAGATCGTTTGAGAAGTGTGAGTGCGCTGAATCGGGCTCAAGCATGGTTCACTTGGCCAGCCCTGGCCCAGTTGGAAGAGGTGTGCCTGAGCGTGGTTCACTTGGGCTTTCGCACGGTACGAGTGTGAGTGCAAAACGCGCCAAAGCCCGAAACTGAAAGCGAGACGTGAATTTTAAGGAGCTGTTTCATATGGATTTATCAATCATTCTTACTGTTCAGTCAACGCAAACTGCCGTAGTTTATTAAAGACGAGAACTCCTCACAGCACGACAGCTGCGTGGCTTCAGCAAACCTCCTCATTCCTGCAGCACAAGAGCTTTATGATTGTTTTTGAGCGTCAAAAGTGGCGGATCTGTTCGGCGAATTATCTGACCGCGTGTCCCCGCATCTCTAAGGACTGTTTGGTGAAATATCTGACTGCACGTCACTGCATTACAAACGACTGACACGATATAACTAGAGAAATCTCCACTGTGCTGCTGAGTGAGAGAGCGCTGAGTGAGAGAGCGCTTCTCACTGAACAGCGCAGCAGCGATGACGTAAGCGTGCCGAGGCCCATTTGTGGTGTGAGTGCGGGCCGTCGGGGGGGACACGAGGGGGGACAAGCGTGCTTTGGCCCGGTTCGAGGCAACTGTACCTAGTGTGAGTACGGCCTAAGTCTGACTTCACACGAGAACCTGTCCCAGAGCCTGACTCTAAACCAGAGACTGCCTCCATGCCAGAGCATTACTCTGAACTAAAACCTATTCCAGAGCCTGACTCTAACCAGAACTTGTCTTCATGCCAGAGCTTTTCCCAGAGCCTGACTCTAAAGTGCCACCAACACCTCTGTGGAGAGCTAAGGTGGTTATTGGCAATATCTGCCCTAAAATTTCTTCCCATTTAACTGTAACTAATTATAACATGTGTTGCAAATTAGTTCAAAAAGGTTGGGCTAAATACAAATAATTAATAAGTTATTTTGAGAAATCACCTGAACTTGCTGGGTTGGATGTGGAGAAAGGCAACAGTTTGGCTGGTCAGAGCAATAATGTCTTACTCAATTAATCCAAAGTTTATTTAACTGGTTTTGGGTATGTTTTTTGGATGTTTGCATGCACAACAATCTATAAAATTCTCTGATTAAACTACTAAGTATTCTCTAACTATTTACAACGTACAGCTTAACTTCTTTTACTAGCTCCTGTCATCATCAAATCGTTCTCTCCTCTGTCACTTTTTAAAACTCTGCTAGAAATTTTGGATCATTCCATTTTAAGCTGAACGGTGCGGGTGACTGGAAGAGTCCATGTTGGTACAACACACTTTACATATTTGATTATAAATATTTGGATAAGCTTTCAAATTAATTGTAGCAGATCTGTTCATCCGTCAAGCTATCAATATAGTCTATTATCCATTCAAAGATAATTAATTTTGCTTACTGTTTATAGCAACAGTAGCTGTTTATATCAACAGAGAATGTAGCAAAACTGGCACATGGAAGGGACATCTGTGATGCAAAACCCTACAATCAAATAAAACATTTAACTCTGACTACAGGGAATGTTCAAACAATATACACCACATCTGACATTTGAACTTACATGGGGTGTGTCAGAAAGCTTTTTAAATACCAAAAAGTTACACTCATCTCTGGGGAATTAAAAAATAAGCATGCAAAAGTAAAAGAAGGGAATACATTTTCCTTGTCTAAGCTAACATCTCATTTACATCTTGATACTGGTTGGGTGACATTGTTTCAATTTTGCCTCATGTGATGAGAGAATACAGTGTGGGCTATAGTTATGTCCATCATCAGTTCAGAAAATGAAAGATTAAGTTGAAAACAAGCTATGTATTGTACAGTTTTATAATGATTAAACACACATATCGAAAATATAGGCTCTAGAAAGCATGATATAGTGTTGTAATTAATTTACTGTGTCTATGAGCATCCACAACAAGAAAATAATTGACATTTGTGATTGAATGAAGTGAAATTATATGTCCTCACTCTCTTAGCTCTACTTCAAAGCTGGTCAATTAATGATGACACTACAGTGCTGGGTTGCACTTCTGTATTTTAGAACATAAGAAAATAATTTAATGTAATGTTTTATATATATATATATATATATATATATATATATATATATATATATATATATATATATATATATATATATATATATATATATTTTTTTTTTTTTTTTTTTTTGTGTATATGTATGTATTGTATATGGCCATAAATCCAAAGTTCTTCACAATCATTAGGGTGGGATAAGAGTCTTTCTCATCTGAAAGATGGTGCTCACTGACAATATAGCATTCCCTTCACTATACTGGGGCATTAGGACTCACACAGACTGCAGTTTAAGTGCCTCTGCTGGCCTCAATAATACCACTTCCAACTGCCCTGCCTGTTTCCTCTTACAAACCTGGGCCCTAACTTTCCCCATTATCTACCACTGTATCTATTCCCTCCTGGTATTGGAGTGTCTGGGACCCAATCATTTAAAGTGGGTTATTGTCACAGTTCCTGTTTTGAGAAATGAATGTGTCATATATCGCATCTCTTTCTGTAATTTTTCTAGAGTGAAAGAACACAAATTAATATTAAAAACACATTGGCTTATGCAGAGACTGATATTAATTACTGCCTGTATTTTCAAAAATATTAAAGCTTCAAAATATAACTAATACATCTATCAGTCCCTTTTGTCAAGTATATTTAGAATAGTTCCAGAAGGGACGGGACTCTCAGGGAAGAAGATTTCAATACAGTTTATTGTAAAGGACGGCAGCATTAAGCAGGTGAGTAATGATGTATAGTTCCGGAAGTATGATGTAGTTGTCAGAAACCAGGATGACTGGGGAAACAGGAACCTTATGATGAAGACCAGAACGATGACCAGACAAACCAGGAAGATGAACCAGAAAGACACTACAATAGGAACAGAGACAGGTGCTGCATCCCGATTCGTATACTTATACTTTGCCCTAAAAGCATGTACCTTTTTTGTGAGGGGAAAATAGCATATATATATATATATATATATATATATATATATATATATATATATATATATATATATATATATATATAGTCTATTTACAATATAGCCTGAGTGTGTAACAGAAGAGTATGCAAGCTTTGGGACATACTTCCTCGTCAACAGATCGTTACATTGTTTAATTATGGGCCCTGTCAATCATCCACACATCATCTACATTTCTTTCATATTTAATTTATTAGAGAAGCAGCAGCAGGTTAATCTCCAGTTCTCGAGCCTTTGGTGCAGAGAAATCTCCTCAGGTCTTTAGATAATTATGCATTCAGAATGTCCAAACACGTCTTTATATAAGTTCAGTAATGTTGTTACAGGTGAAATATAATACGCAATTTAAATATTTCCCAGTGGGCTATATATTAAATAACAATCACACAAACATCTTCATCGAAGCCTCTCTACTTGACGGTTGGTCTGCCATGTTTGTAGTTTATTTACACTTTTCACCCACATTTTGTAGTTCTAATCGAATTCACGTCCAATGGCCAACGTATTGTTGGAAATATTAGCGATTATGGTATGGATGGTTCTACACAACATTTTTACCGGAAAAAAGTAAACCATCCGCCAACCTTTGACATACTCTTTTCGACATGCTACAATTTGGGACATACTGAATCAAATTTTAAAAACTATTTAGGACAGATAGGGACGCAGCAAGGAAAACACTGGACATCACAGGAGACAAGGATAATATTGCTTAGAACATCAACACTGACCATGTAGAGTAAGTTAAGTCCTTTTTGTATCTTGCCAGGTCAGAAAGTGAACTGAGTGCAAGGACTTTATTCACCTTTTCTACGCCGACGAGCAGGTGCATCCATTTGCATCCTTTTAGCTCGAGACTTCCGGACTCATTCACTTCCATTCATTTTCCATTAAATGAATGAATGCTTAGCATAATTAAAAATGGTATAAAAGCTACATGTATTTTTTATTACAATAAAATGGGGGGTGGCATGTGTAATTTATAAGCTAACACATTTTCTCTTATTATCTATTTCTCTTTTATCTATTTATTATCTTATACACTTGAAGTCAGAATGATTAGCCCGTGAAATAATAGTCCCCCTATTTTTTCCTCAATTTCTGTTTAACAGAGAGCAGATATTTTCAACTCATTTCTAAACATGAGAGTTTTTTTTAACTCATTTCTAATAACTGATTTACTTTATCTTTGCCATGATGACAGTAAATAATATTTTACTAGATATTTTTCAAGACATTTCTATACAGCTTAAAGTGACATTTAAAGGCTTAACTAGGTTAATTAGTTATACTAGACAGGTTAGGGTAATTAGGCAAGTTATAGTATAATGATGGTTTGTTCTGTAGACTATCAAAAAATATAGCTTAAAGGGGCTAATAATTTTGACATAAAATGTTTAATAAAAAAATTAAAAACTGCTTTTATTTTTGCCTGAAAATTTAAATAAATAAGACTTTCTTTAGAAGAAAAAATATTATCAGACATACTGTGAAAATGTCCTTGCTCTGTTAAACATCATTTAGGAAATATTTTAAAAAGAAAAAATCAAAGGGGGGCTAATAATTCTGACTTCAACTGTATTTTCTTTCGTTCATTGAATCAGATATGTATTATTTTTTTCTTTATTATTGACCTTAATTTCTCATATATCTGTGCTTCTACATCCATCAAAATTCTCATCCAAAGAGCACACAATCCTCAGAAAACCCTCTGAAAAAGACAAATTCTAGAACATAGCGTGCTCTGGAGCAGGTTATCTTCAGAGAGTAAGTTGATATGGCTATTTAACATAACCCAAAATTTACTTCTGTTTTTGGAACCAAAAGCTGAGGTTATCCATTTACTCTGAAACTTACCTGGGTATGTCACATTACCTGCTTTCTGAAAATCAGTAGGGTGAGATAAGGGTCTGGCTATATGTCTGGCTAAGGGTCCCCCGGGTCTGACTATATGTCATCCACAACACAACTCAGGAGCAAATAGGTTACTCTGATGATTTATTATAAATATCTTAGACATTCCATTTAGCTAAAAATAAACTCTTTACAACTTCAATTATAAACTATAAAGGGGCCACCATGGCTTAATGGTAAGAGGGTTTATTTTTTGGATTGAACATTCTAAAGCATGCAATTATTTTGATATAAATAAAGCTAGTTCCAAACAGATCTTTACCACTTTACAGTGTAGCTTCACCAAGTGATTTCAGCTATTTCCATGACTTTACAGCCTAAAACAGCCAAAAACTTGATAAATCAAGGCAGAAGCTAAATGTTTCATCTGGGCCTATGTATTTATCTAATTTTGAGGTTATACAAAATTAAAAATAGAGGCAAACAAAATAATTCAATGTTTGCAAGAAAAAAATAAAGGATGTTTATCTTGGTCCAATGTGTTTTTTTACATGCATTTTTTTATTTCTCTTTGCTATTTAAACTAATTGGAACCTAACTAGAATAAAAATTTATTTGAGAAAAATGATAAAAAATAAAAATTTGAGAAAAAATTATGTCCATATATGTGAACTCGTGGTCCACATTTACATAACACACTTTTTCCTGAATGTTTATTAATACATATATAACAGATTATTTTTTTTAACATTTTATATACTGCAAAACTGTTGCAGAATGACACTGTATGTCTGTAACAAATTATAAAACATTCAAAGTATTTTCAATAGCCAATTAAGAACTGAAATGTGCTGTCCACATATGTGGCCACTAAGCCCTAAGACCCCTAAATAAGTTTCCTTATTTATTTATTTTCCTTAACTAAAACTGCTCCAAATGACTGATTTGAGAAACCTCGTTTTGTTCCTGAGTATAACTGCCAACAGTACATGCATAAATTACCTCCACCTTCAGCCCTTGGAGTGGTACACCCATTGTAATAGTACAGTCATTGTAAAACAATAGACAGAACTGATCAGTTGACTCAATAAAACTATCACAACATTTTATCACAATCACTCTTTGAATAGACAAAATAAATTCTTCAAGTCAGCTAGAGACACATTCACGTTTTCTACACATCAGTTCTACCTAAAAAACAGCTATTAACAATTAATTTAAATCTATAAAAAAAAACAAAAAAGAAAACATCATGTACTGTACCTATAGTAATGGCACATGTCTGGCACATACCCATGGGTGCTCTGTCTTTTCTGTGGATGCTTGAGACCTGGAACACCCATAGGATGGGCACCTGTGATTGACACCAAGTGCAACCTGATGAACGGTAAGATGTGAGCTCTTTTTGGCTTATTAACACCACTGTTGTTGCCATATTCTGGCCCGCTGAGAGAGCAAGGATCATGTCCAGCCTAGACAGAACTACAGCTTGAACATGGCGTTGCAATGTTTAAAATCAAATTATTTTCATTTCTAGCGCTTTTACAATGTAAATTGTGTCAAAGCAGCTTAACATAGAAGTTCACTGCAAAAATAGCTTTTCTTACCTAGAGGTTTCATCTTTTTTCTAGTCCAAATATCTATAAATTCTAAAATCAGGAAGGATTTTCTAGACAAGTAAAAATAAATGTTGTATTGTTTTGATAAAATAAATAGTGTTTCCTTACAACAAGCACAATCATCTGCCTAGAAAAATAATCTAGTTTTCGATATAAAATAAAATATTTTTTCTTACCCCATTAGCAGATTATTTAGCTTGTTTTAAGGAAAAACTCACTTCATTTTGGCATGTTCTTTCTTAAGTCAGGACTGTACGTTAGAAAATAGGAATATTTAGATATTCAGGCTGGAAAAAGACAAAAAAAACATCTATTTTTGCAGTTTTCTAGTGAACTAAAAGTGAATTGGTTCAGTTTAGTTCAGATAAATGATATATAAATGTCACCGCTGAAAGCCCAAACACTACAGAATAAATCCAATGATGTGCAGCTCCACAAGTCCCAAACCAAACAAGCCAGTGATAAAACAGTAGGTACATTAGAAGGGAGTTCGAAAAGCGCATTACGGTTAATGCTCCTAACTTGATGAAGTTGCAATGAAACATTAGCACAAGAGATCTGTCTTGGGAAGGCTGAGCTGTGTTTTATTTCAACTAAAAATGCCTGTCAGATACAAGAAGCTATTGTGAGTTCATTGATTTGGAATAAGAAGTAGAGAAGAGCGTCATAAGCATAAGTCATGTTATGAAAAGCCATGTTTCTGAATAACAGATCCTAGCAGGGTTGACGCAATACCATTAATTTATCTTACAATATTATACCAGCTGAAGTATCACAATACCAATTCAAGAGTTTACACTCAGCTGATGATTTTTTATAAAGCTTGTTTGGCATGTTGTCCCGGGAGAACTCCCGTGCTGTAGAAGCTAATGAACAGATAGTGATTGCTCTTAAGAGATAAATACTTACTAGGAGCATGTTTATGATGTCAATTTGAATAAGTCAATTTACTTAGGTTGCATGTTTTTTTTTTTTTTTTTTTTTTTAGGGGGTAGGAAACCGGAGAACCCAGGGGAAACCCATGTCAGCAAGAGGAGAACGTGTAAACGCATAGAAACGTCGGCTGGCTTGGAAAGGACTAGAACCAGTGACGTTCTTGCTGTGAGCCAACAATGCTAACCACTGGGCCACCGTGCCACCCATCTAGGAAAGGAGGAGGAGTAGGGGTGGAAGGGGGGATTCTTCAAAAAGAAGATGGCTGTCATATGGAACTTGGGGTATTTATAATGGCTTAGGAATCGTCTGATTGGTGATTCATAAATTGAATAATGCGGGGCCGGCTGCAAGCAATCATAAGCATGAGAACCTCTCGAAATTAGTTTATAAATAAACCACATTGTATTGTGATACTGTAATTCATAACTCAAATTATGTAGAAAATGATCAGAAATATTATATTTTATGTTATAATAGGCCTACTTGAATGTAATTCATAATTTCATTAAGGCTAAAAAGTATTATTTTCACCCCACTTCACCTAAAATTTATTCATTTTGTTTATTTTGTAGATAACTGACCAACAAAAAATACATTTAAATGAAGATACAAATTATACCGAATGAAATTTGTTGAAAAAATGGGCATTTGTCCAACAAAAATTAGGCTTTATGAAGTGGTCCAAAATTGTTTCAAGAGTTCCCACTTAGATATGCTTGGCACTTATAGCAGGTTTGGCATGCTGTCCCGGGAGAGAACCCTAAGCTCGGAGATATTTGAGCCAAGGGCTCCCGCCCGGTCTAGAAGCATATCAGGAGAATCGAGATCAGGTAGGTCTCGATCGCTCCCCCTTTAGAAGGGGAGAAAAAGGAGGAGATGGGGTGGAAGGGGGGATTCTTCCAAAACGAAGAATGCAATAAGGAGAAAGTGATCAATCTATATTAAGCTAGGATCATTCTGATTGGATTATTACTGATTACGGATGAGTGGCCAGCGGTGCACAATCTTATCACGTGCTCCTCTCGAAATTAGTTTATGAAACTTCACTTCATGTTGCTATTTTGGATGTTTCGTAAAAAAAAAAAATGTTCCCACTCTTATCAGGTAACAATCCAGAGTAATTCAAAATGTCACATTGTAAGTCGTTCTTTTAAAGAGATTGTCACGGTTGCTTATAAATCACATTAACAGGAACATAAATGAACCGTTTCAGATGTGAATTCGAACTGAAGCGTTAGAAAACGTGCAATAGGATACCATAAAAGGTGCAAATTCTACACAGTTTTGCAAAGAGGCTATTTAAATGAAATGGTTTATTGTTGCACAAACGTGTAAGCAGTGACTTAGTGTGTGCAGTGGTTAGTGACTTTTCCACATGCAACATTATCTATAGTAGATAAACCATTAATCACAATACTACTGTTTACAAACTACAGTGGCACCGCCAGTATTTTCGAGCCATATCATGATACTACTATAGTACCGGTAAACCGTGCAACCCTAAATCCTAGTAATGCAATGAAGAAAAGGTCCAAAGAATGTGAGGCACCAGTAGGTAGATGTTGGGACCCAAACACTCCACCGTTGATCGACCTGAGGGACATCCTAACCAGGACTAAAATAGAGAGCAAAAGACGACCTTAGAGAAGTTATACTGTAGACTTTCACTTTTGACTTGAGTTAAAGTTTTGTTTTTGGCTCTGTTTTGTTCCCAAAAAAAATGTAATCCTGTCATCTTTTACACACCTTTGACTTGTTCTAAACCAGTTAGATTTTTTTTTTACGATGATATTTTGAAGATTAAGTGTAAGTTGGTGGTTTCTGGTATTCAGCTTTCTTCAAAATATCTCCTTTTTTTGTTCAACAGAACAAAGTAAATGATGAGTAAATGATGGCAGAATTTACATATTTGGGTCAACTGTGCTTTTCTATAGAAAATAATATTTTTCAAAAATTTTGTTTGTAGGTTTAAAAAAATGTACAGCATTTGTAGTATTGAAATTGAGCAATTTACTTGTGTGGTTGAGGGGCTGAACAGGATAAACAAGCTGCGCCTGAACATTGATTTAGTGCTCCAGGCTTCCAGCGAGTGAATAACACCTACATCACACATAAAACTCATCGCTGACAGGATATTTACATATTCCGTTCAAGAAGCATTTAAATGACAATAAGCATGCCATCCTCACACTGCTCAAACTTGAGTTTCATGACAGTCATTAAGAAAATATTTCATGCAGGTCAGGTCTGATGACAGTTCGTGTCACCACCTTTACTGACATCTTAATCTTCTTTTTTTATTTCCTAAAAATCACAATAAACTGAAGCTTCAAACTAATTGAAGCTTCAAACTTCAAACAAATATTGAATAATCACAGTTTTTCTTTTTATTTCGAACACAGTTTATTAAACAATTCACCATCTTTTCACAACTATACGAGTTTGAGTTATGAGTTATGTCTTATCAGACCCAGCCTTGCATATTACTGATCTTACAGCTGCATATGAGACTGTATCCTCTTGATGACATGGTTGCTTGTCAGGTCCGGATTAACGACCTAAAGTAGGGATGCATGCAAATAAGTCTCATAAGAGTCTCGTAACAGTTTGCTTTGTATAATGATTGACTCGTTGTCCGCAGGGGTTTCACACTCATGGAATTTACATGAGAACGAGGAAACACTGGCGTCTGAAGCTGATGATAAACAGGGCAACTTTTTAAAGCAATGTTGCCTGGCAATTTTGCAAAGCGATGTTGCTTGGTTAGTTTTCTATAAAGCGAGGGGCAGCAATATTGTATCTGTGACCCATTTCCCTAATTAGTTAGTTTCCTTGTGTCTCAGGAAACTGTTGATGGCCTCATTTCCCAAGTTGTCACGCAACATTGCTCAAAAAGTTGCCCTGTGTATCATCCGCATAAGGGTCAGGGTATGGACATTTACATATCCTGAGATTCTGATGGCATGATAACTTAAAATAAATCAAAAATATAAAAAAAGTATAAAAATATCACAGCAATGTGATTGCTGATCTAAAATATGTTCTTTTTAAATGTCTGGGTAAAAAACTGGGTAAAAAAGGGGTAACAACCCCCTTTGAACACAATATATTTTATGTTAAGAAACATTTAAAATATTTTGGAAAAGTAGCTAAACATGTCAGGCTAAATAATTTATATGAGTCATTGACTTCTGCTGTCTTCATTAGTTTTAAAAACACCGATTTCTTTACAACTTAAAACAGCATCTTTGGATATCTTTTCTGCTGAAGATAATGTTGTCCTAAAAAATTATAAATAAATCTTACATATACCGTAGGAATGGTATTCATTCATTCATTTTCTTTTCGGCTTAGTCCCATTATTAATCTGGGGTCACCAGGGCAAAATGAACCACTACCGTAGCAACGATAGAGCAGAAAAATTTGGCAGTTTTAAAACCTTAAAAACGGTTATTGTCCCATGCCTACTTGGTATACCTAGATTTTCTTTATAGGGCTTCTTTAAACTGAAACTACATTAGCAAAAACATATTATTTTACTAAATTAAATTAGTATTTAACTTTATCCCTTCATAGTTATGTATAGTTTCAATTTTCAGTTTTAAAAGACAGATGGATTTCCAAGAATCTTGATCTCAATGGGTTTCATTTAAAGAAAAAGTATGAGCAGAATGAAAATGAGTCATGCTTATCCTGTAGACGAAATGTAATATTAGAATTCTGAGAAAACTGAATTGTGAAACTAAGATCTTAAAAAAAAGTCAGAATAGTGACAGTTGAACTTTGTGGTATGGCAATATATATAGATATATATTGTTGCAGGTGATGTAAGTTTATGACATAATAAAATTTAAAGTACAAGCGTGGATGAAAAAATTCTGACGGTATGATGACCTTAGATAAAATAAAAAATAATAATAAGTTTTACAGTACCACTGTGTTGTGATTGCTGCTCTAAGTGAAGTTTATTTATAATTTCGAGAGGATCACATGCTTATGATTGACCGTGGCCTCGCATTAGCTAACACACGACTCACCAAACAGATGATCCCTAACTTAAAGAACAACCTGCCAGCCAATACCCCCCCCCCCCCCCCTCGCTTCAACCACCACCCCCAAACCCCCCAGCCCCCACCCCCTCCCCACTCCACCCCTTACCCCACCCCACTCCTTTCCAGGCCAGTCTATCAAATTTCATTGTGGGGGTCACAGTGGTTGGCACTGTTGCCTCATAGCAAGAAGGTTGCTGTTTCGAGTACCAGCTGGGTTAGTTGGCATTTCTGTGAGCAGTGTACATGTTCTCCCTGTGATTGCGTGGGTTTCCCCCATGTTCTCCGGTTTCCTCCCACAGTCCAAAAACATGCATATGCATTATAAGTGAATCGAAGCGAATCTAAACCAAATTGGCACCACACATAAGCTCTTAGTATATCTCCCCAAAGCAATTCCTAATTCATCATTACCCATAAACACCAGGGGAGTTCTCGAAATCTACCTAAGCTCAAATTCCCCTCTCACTCGGCAACGGGAGGGAGCCCCGGGCTCCATGAGCTTATGAGCTCAGGGCTCTCACCTGGAACAGCATGCCAAACATGCTTTATAATCAATCATCCGTGAAGTATGAACTCTTGAAAATATGTTCTTTTTAAATGTCAACAACCTTTTCCCACTATTAGACATTATATAATTCATTGTAAGATACATTTAAAATATTTTGGAACAGAGCAGCATGGTGGCGCAGTTGGTAGCACAATCGCCTCATAGCAAAAAGGTCGCTGGTTTGAGCCCAGACTGGGTCAGATGGCATTCCTGTGTGGAGTTTGCATGTTTTCCCCATGTTTGCGTGGTTTTCGCCGATTTTGGGGTGCTCCGATTTCCCCCACAGTCCAAAGACATGCAGTATAAGTGAATTGGGTAGGCTAAATTGTCAGTAGTGTATGTGTGAGTGTCTATGGATGTTTCCCAGTGATGGGTTGCGGCTGGAAGGGCATCCGCTGTGTAAAACATATGCTGGATAAGTTGGGAGTTTGTTTTGATGTTGCGACCTCAGTTTAATAAAGGGACTAAGCTGAAAAGAAAATGAATGCGGAATGAACCGCCAACTTATACAGCATATGTTTACTCAGCGGATGCTCTTTCAGCTGCAATCCATCCTTGGGAAACATCCATACACTCATTCACATACATATACTACGGACAATTTAGCCTACCCAATTCACCTGTACCACGTTTTTGGACTTGTGAGGAAAACCGGAGCACCTGGAGGAAACCCACAACAACACGGGAAGAAAATGCAAACTCCACACAGAAATGCCAACTGACCCAGCCGAGGCTTAAACCAGCGACTTTCTTGCTACCCACTGCACCACCATGCAGCCACTATTTGACAACGCTAAAAAAAGATTTACTGCAGCATTGGTGTAACAGAATGGTTAAACCCTAAAAGGACTCAATGTGGAACTCGCTTTCCCAACTCAAACATTAACCGCTGGAAGTAAAATGGAATTATAAATTGTGGTATAATTATTAGGAATTGTTTGTGCATGAAGTGTTTACTTATGCTAAATTGGAAAAAAAAATGACTATCACTTACTTGTTCTTTAAAGACCTTTGACAAGTTGTGGCGCCCCTTTTTAGATTATCTACTGGCAAACTCTCTTGATTCTTAAGCTGAGCAGTAATATATGAATACATATTTATTATTCATTTTCATTTTTTATTTATTTTATGTTTCATTTTTTGTTGAGTTACCTTTTTATTATTAATAATATTATTTTTTTTTAATTTTTTTAGTTATTTATTTTTTTCAATGGGAAGTTAGAGGCTGCTGAGGGAGGGAAGTGTTTATTAGGGGTAGTGTTAAAATTAACATGGAAGGATAATTTTAAAATGATTTATAGTTTATATTCCATGTAAAAACCTTATAAAAGAAATTTGAAATAAAACTATCATAGGAATAGTATGGGAGAGGGGGGGGGGCAGAATTACTTGTGCATTCATTTCTGATAAATCAATGACTTGTTATAGTTATTACATACTGCAAATGCCAGTGGTTAGTGTAGAAAAGGGGGGGACACCCTTTTTTGAAGGTGTTATAGTTTTATAGTTTGCTGTTACAGGTGTTACCAGTTTAACCACCACATAAACCACTGTGGGAGCGTCACGGGCACATTTTGTTTTGTTTTTTAACTAAATGTGCGGTCAGTGAAGCCACTCCCAAAATACAGCTGATCACGAACTGAAAAGCGAAAGTAAAAAGCGTGCACGCATATTAAAGCGATTACGATAAATAGAAACCATCACAGACGTTTTAATTCTTACCACTACAAAAACATTACAAACTAGGCCTATTTTTAATCCCTTCAATCATTACATCATTATTATGACAGTATATGACATATGCCATCAGGATTTAGGGATTTTAACAAGTCACCAACAGAAGGCTAAAATGAGTAGACTCAAAGGGTTTCTAAAGGTTTTCTTTAGTTAAAATCAATATAATTCTCATAATAACGAGGGTTAGGCTAAGTGATGGATTCTATTGTTTGATAGCATGCTCTCTGATGCACATGTATAGCACAAATTTACAATATAGAATAAACAACCCTGCCTCACTTGATTGATGGAGTCAGGTGTTTAAACCACAAATTAAATCATCTTCAAGAATTCAAGATAAAAAAAAACTACCTAGAAAACAGGAAGTATGTTGTGACCCATATTGCAAATGTTGTTGCGCTTCCTGTCCTGCAGCTTATTATCAAACCTCAAACGATTCATCAGCTTCAATAAAATTAATCATAGACAGAAATCAGAAATACAGATATTATGTAAATTAATAAAAATACATTTCTGGAATTTAAATGTAATGACAGATTTCTAGATAATCCTTATGATTACACCAAAGATTACATTCAAAGTGCTGGATTATCTCATGATCCCTGTACAAAAAAGTAGCTCCGTTTAAAAAGTTTAGCATTTATTAGACCGATTTTAAGGATAAAAACTTTCAAAACTGAGCTTGAGATCTCATGTCCTCTAATGTGAGAGGGCTTCCTTAGTTTAGTGTGTCACAGATATTCAAAGTGGAACCACGCCAATTACAAGCTCACAGTGAATAAACAGCTCCTTCTGCTGGACAGAAGTGACAATACAGGGATTTAAAAAAATGCTTTAAACAACAGATACATGACAATATAGTAAACAAAATAAAACCAGGGCGATAGAAAGTAAATAATAACAACAGCACAAAAAATAAATAAAAGAAACATAAAAACAAGAGTACAGCAAATCAATTAAACATCTTACAATTACAAACAAGCAAGATCTTTACATTAATCAAAAATTTTGAAACCAGAGCACAATTGGACAGTTTTAATGGCCTTTCTATTAGCACTATGCTGAATAGTGCAAAAGTAATTAATTAACAAAATTTTAAAAAATAGGTTAATAACAAAAACTTCATTATTCAAATTAACATAATTAAAATATCCCAAAATTACGTTTTTAAAATGCAAATTAAAAATTGAAGAGTAGCTTTTTTATTATTATAATTAAAAACAGAAGCATCAAACCAACGTTTTTTAACATAACCACAGTGCCAAAAGATGTGCAGTTTCCAAATGCAAAGAACAAAAAATTTATACCAATATCTATTTTAAACTTACTGAGGAAATGTTTAACTGGGTAGAATTTATGAGTTACTTTAAAATATATTTATTTTATCTTATTAGTAATGACCAAATACTTTCCCATTTAGGAATTCTTACAAAATTATTCCAATAGGTAATAGAGCTATAGGTTCGGAAACAATTTGGTTTAAAAAAAAAAAAGAGCAAATAGATTGAGAGGAGTCTGGATGCAGACCCGTTGCAGTGCAATCTGGGCTGCATCCAATGCTATTTAATGCACTCACCTAACCCAACCCCTAACCCTACCCGTCACAGTGATGTCACTCACTCCATTAAGTGCATTGTGTCTGACATTGCATCGCTGAATGATGCAATCTCAGCTTGCATCATAAAGGCTGCATCCAGATACTTTTGAATAGATTTGTTGTTTTGAGACTGTGAGAAACAAATTTTACCACACATTGTATCAACTAGACTGATTATGGGCTTATGAATCCAAATTACACCACTAAATAAAGAAACAATATTAGAAATAATTGCTGAGAAAACAAGAGAAAATTATTTGGGAATTAAAGGAGAGTTCAAATGTACAAGAAACTTGTCATATGGGACAATGCAGGGATACTGACGAGTGATTAAAAATGACGACGTCTTGTTAAATTTATTTCCAAAGATTTATTAGCCTGTGTGTGTATATATATATATATATATATATATATATATATATATATATATATATATATATATATATATATATATATATATATATATATATATATGGACAGACACAAACAGTTGAATGATTAGCCCCCCTTTGAATTTTTTTTTCTTTTTTAAATATTTTACAAATTATGTTTAACAGGGCAAGGAAATTTTCTAAGATATTTTTTCTTCTGAAGAAAGTCTTATTTCTAAAACATAATTTTAAGGTCAAAATTATTAGCCCCTTTAAGCTTATTTTTTCTGATAGTCTACAGAACAAACCATCATTAAACAACAGCTTGCCGACCCTAACCTGCCTTGTTAACCTTACTAACATAGTTAAGCCTTTAAATGTCACTTTAAATTGTAAAGAAGTGTCTTGAAAAACATCTAGTGAAATATTATTTACATACATCATGGCAAAGATAAAATAAATCAGTTATTTGAGATGTGTTATTAAAACTATTATGTTTAGAAATGTGTTGAAAAAAAATCTTCTCTCCGTTAAACAGAAATTGGGTAAAAAATAAACGGGTGGCTAATAATTTTGACCTCAACTGTATACACACACACACACACACACACACACACACACTTGCCAGTTTATAATTCAATACCTTTAATAACTGTACTAAACCCTTATAAATTTACAGGCTGATTTTTCCTAAATTTTTTTCTAACATGCGAAGGAGTTCTGAGAGTTTCTATTTGAATAAACAAATGTGTCAAGAGTACAACTTTTATTTATTTCTTTCATTTATAGTTGTTTAATTGGGTTGTAAAAAAATATCTAGCAAATGAGTAGATCACTTTATGAATTAAAAACCTATTGTTTTTTTTCTGATATTTCACACACACACACACACACACACACACACACACACACACACACACACACACACACACCCACACGCGCACACACACACATACACACACACACACACTTTAAAGTAAAATGTAAACAGTAAAATGTAAGAATCTAAAAAGCCCAATAAAGATACAATGAAGACAAAAGTACTTTCCGTCAATGTGTTTTTTATTAATAATTTATTTTTTCTCGTGTACAGTTATTTTTTAAATGCTTGATTCTCCGTTGGATATTTTCCTCCTCATTTCAAATAACGAATTTTTAATACACCACCTTAAAAAGAAGATGGTTTTGGCACTATAAAACACTTGACGTAAATGCAGTTGGTCAAACTTATTTTACAACTGAAAAGAACAAAATGCCAGGCAGTGGCAAAAACAAAACATACAATGTTTGATATGAAACACTCTCAAAATATAGTAAACTAAGAAAATAGAAGAAAATATCATTATAAAAGAGAAATGAAAACTGAAGAAATGTAGATGAGTAACATCATACCTCTGGTTGGTGGATGCATAGCATACACTCTTATATTTAAACAAGCACGAATGCAGGCATACACATGATGCATGAGTTCACACATGCACACAAACACACATGCCAAACAATGGCATGATCTTTAGGTCATAACAGGCAGATTATTATAAAACAGGTCAATAACTGACCTAACACAGACTGGCCTAAAATCAGGATATAAAGACAGCGAGACAGTTAAAAGGGGCCAAACCTTTTTGAAACTTCCTGTACAAGGAATTTTGGCAAACTATTACAAAACTGACCCTTGTGGATCATTAAAGTATCCATCTATCTTTCTATCCATCTACGAAGTGCTATTCCTTCTGCTATGGCATTCAGGCTTCTTCCCTCTGTATTAAAGTTGAACACAGTTATCGCTGTTTGATAAGTAAAGCAGATTTTTTAAACCAACAAATTGGCTTTCTGTACCGTGCAAATGTGACGTTTTATAAAATAGAACGTTAAACACTCTGAAATAAGCAACCCCGCCACAAAAAACAGTACCTTTCATCCTTTAGCTTGCAACTCTTATTTGATATGCTAAATTTAAATGAATTATGCAGAATTTAAAAAGTGTTGAATTCAAGTTTTCAAGTTCATTCTGTTTAATGCTTTTCACAAATAATTATTCTTCAATTAAACCTCAATTATAATTTTTATAGTTATAAATTTTATAGTTTCATTCTGTTTAGTGCTTTTCACAAATAATTACTCTTTAATTAAACCTCAATTCTATTTTTAAAGTTTAAAGGTGCAGTAGGTGGTTGTCTTCAGAAACATTTTTGTTGTGCTGGTTGAAAATCTCTTCACATTAGTACTGATTAAAGTAAATGATCTAATGTATTTAATGTATTTATATGTATTTGTATACTCTGAGTTAGACATAAGACTCAAAAATGTTCATCCAATTAAAATTTGGCAGGTCAATAATTCCCATAATTCAGTCTGTCAACAAATGTAGATTTTTACAACTGCGCGTCCATTCACGCAGACAGATCCGCCGTCTCGCGTGCATGTTGGTTCACATGTACATAAGTGTCAGCGCTAAAAACAAACGCTGAATCAAAACTTTTAAAAATCCCGAATCAATATTGGGAGTTACTTTCGCACACTGGAGGAAGGATGACACCATGGCTGAAGTAGTTCGTTTTAGACAGGTAATGTTATGCTTTAAAACTATTTTAGTCACACAAAGCTGATGTAGATTGTGTTATGTTTTGAATTAGTTAAAGACTATAGACAAAAGCCCCTTTCACACAGTGATACCGGTAAATATCTGGAAAATTTCCTGAACGACTTTACCGGTAAATTCAAAAAAGCGCTGTTCACACCGGCGAGGACGTTACGGAAATTTTCCGGAAAAGAGCATTCACACATCCATTCCAAAATACCGATAAATTCTGACATCATTCACCACAAATGAGCTTTAAACGGCTGCGCTTGTATTTGTAAACATTTGACTAAATTACAAACTCTGTGAATGATCAATATTGTGAACAACTTTCGCATGTCGAGATGTTCATAATATGTGCGTGTGCAGACGCTCACAGGCTGTTTCACAGGCACACAAAGCTTTAAGGTAAACAAACACTGGCTTATCATAAGCATCTTATCGATGATTATTTACACAGTTGGCATTAAGAAGAACATATAAACGTGATCTGACTAACTTCTAGCAGCTAAATGTGTCTGGAAAAATATTCAAAGGCTTTTATTCTCACAAACCTCGCGGACGTAAATGCGCCTGACTGTTGTGATTGGCTAAAGCAGGTGTCTCACGTCAGCACGTTCTAGACGTGCACGCGCTTATTACAGCAATCATCCTTCTGCATTCACACAGCGCAGCATTCCGGCAAATTGCCGGTAATGTTACAACTTCTCTTTCCGGAAAATAGCCAGAACGAATTTACCGGTATTTTCAAAAAGGACCTGTTCACACATACAACCATACAAAGGTCTGTATGTGTGAAAGGGGCTAATGGCTATAGAATACACGAGCTATGTCACTCGTAACTTTTTGAATGGAGAAAAGTGTAACTGTCAATATGGTGAATAAAGCCCCGCCTACTAGTACAGGAGCCAATCATCGATCGATATAGACTGAGGATACTCTGGGGGAGGGGCTCGGACCAATCGTGAGTTTCTGCAAATTTTGTGTGATTTGGATATTTAGTAATGAATCTACAGAGACAGGTGTAGTTTAATTTTTTGGTGATTCTTAATATGAAATTTAAACGTAAGTTTGGCAAGCAGTTTTGAAGAATTTTACGTTTCTCCATTCAGACAGAATGCCCAAGCATACTGCCCGAGAGGCGTTTCAAAGATGGCTGCTGAGTGAAATGACTTGCCTTAAAGAGGCTTTGCTATAAAATACACAAGACATATCACTTTTATCTTTTTGAGTGGGGAAAAGTGTAATAGTCAATTCGGCAAATAAAGCCCGCATGCTAGTACAGGAGCCAATCATCGATCCCTATATGGCGAATAAATCCCGCATTCTAGAATCATTCAATTACTAAGTGTTTCTTAGTAATAAGTGTAATTTATGCACCCCACCGGCCAAACACTAAGCATACAGCAGTTGCTTTAGCACATGAGAGAGTAAAGGCTTGTCCGCTTTTCGTTTGCGTTTATAGTCAGCGTTTTTCGAGACGTTTTTGTGGATTCAAACCCAGATGATTTTCACTGGCGTTGAGCAGAAGAGTATGCAAAACTTTAAGCTTTTGACACCCACTTGTAACACAGAAGAACAGAGAAAATTAACACGATTGTTGTTAAAGTTACTGGCAATTCGAACAAGTATGGATGGCTCCAGCTCTAGGGATGAAGAAATGCTATTAACAGCTCTACATTCATAACGCCTCTAGGCATCTTCGTCAATGTGTGCTCGCATTGACAGTTTTGCGTTTGAGCGCCTTCAAGTGCTGTTTACTGTAACTTCAGCTGCTCCATATATGTAAACAAAAGTGGCAGTTTGATTGGTAGAGAAAAAAACGAGCGTCTTTTTTTTTAAATTATGCTTTTACGCCTGGCGTTTTACGTGTTGGTAATCACATTGACGCCCTTTATTTAGTCACAAGATGTAAAACATCGAAGGAAAACTCAAGCGAAAAGCGCCCCAGCGTGCACGGGCCTTAAGACCAGCAATCTTAGCATTCATGAAATATTGCACATTATGAAAAGTTCTGCTTGCTACACAACTAAAAACATGCTAGATATAAAACAGTTTTCATTCGGAATTGTAGCATTATAAAGTACTTTAACCACTACTTAATTTGTGAATTGCGAGGTCGCGGAACAGATCGGGGTAATGGATCCGCCATGTTACCCGAGGATCAAGAGGTGTCGCGCACATATTGGAGAGCGGGGGGAGGGGCGTTGAATGGCGGAGGGGTGTCGGGAACAAAAGATGAAAGTGAAGAGTGAAGGGTTGTCATGGATGAAAGTGAACGGTTGAGGAGAAAGTGAAAGTAAACAGCGGGTGGGGGAGGAGGGTGGTTGAGCAGGGGGATTGGTAAAATCAGGTGCTGGATCAGATTTCAGAGGTGTTGAATCTGGCGTGTTCCGGCACAAATTAAGCCCCGACTTAACATTAATTTTTTCTTACTGGTGAATGCAATGATCTAGTGGGTCTCTGTCATCTTTAAGGTGTGTGTTCGTGTTTCAGGAGGCGTGAATGGCAGAGGAGGGATTGCGTTTCGAAGACATTTTGCTAAACAATTGGCATTTAGGCAGAACACCTACTGCACCGTTAAATCTTGCTTCTCACAATTTCAATAGTCACAATTCTGAGATTAATTCTAGTAAGACGCGGAACAATATGACAAAATTCTGATATTAATTAGCTGTTGTGACAATGAATTAGTAGTTGTAATTATTCAAACTTTAAGATGCAAAACTTAAAGACAAACTTTTAATTTTAATTCTGTGCCAGAAAGTTTCCATAATTAGAGATGCTTTTTGTATACAGGAACATAAAGTACATCATTTGAAGAAGAACGTTTAGTTGGGGTTCTCATGCTCATAGAAACCAGCATAAATGAATTCAAGATTTATAAAACTTTTTCATTTTAAAATCAAGTTGATATATATATTTAAAAAACAAAAGTTCAGTTCAGTTTCGATTCAGCAAAACTGAATCTTATTCACGCACTAAACTGCATCATCCGTACAAAAATAGTAATTCTCAATACATAAGACTGAATACAGGGAATGACGTATGATATAATATAAACTAAAATACAGGCATTCGTATGCAGCTCTCAGTACTACAAAGAAAGTAATCCAGTTAGAGGTACCACAGTTTACTAAATACACCCACGTTTACAAAGATTTCACACAACTTGCACAAACTCTGAAACATTGCTTAACCAAATAAAACCATCCCCAGCATTTCCTTAATCTTCCTTTCCTCCCTCACCAGTTCTCTACACCTCCCATTCCTTACTTTCTACTGCCTTTCAAAGCTTCTTCATTCTTTCCAAATCTTTCACCATTCACCAAATCTCATCTTAGTTGTGTTACATCATGCTCAAGTACTTCATATTAAGATTAAAAATCAGATCTGCTCTGCTCGTACCTCATTTACAGTTATCCGTACTAACTGGTCACATTGTTTTCGTATATTTTTTACACATATTTCTGGGCTCCCATTGTAAATGTACTTCTAGTACCTTAAGTAGAATCATTCGAGCACCACTGTTCCATCATTAATCAAACAGTAATGGTTCTAATAATCAAGTGACCAAATTTGGTCCAGGAGGGCCACAGTCCTGAAGAGTTGAATGTGGATCATTTTTAAATTGATACCTCTCATTGTTGGTTAATTAAGCAAGAATGTCATTAAATGAAAAATTATAATTGAGCTATTTATTACTCATCCTCGTGTCCTTCCAATCCCCTGAGAGGTTTGTTCACCTTCTGAACACAAATTATGATATTCTAAATGAACCAAAAATTTGTACAAGCTATTTTTCTTTGCATCAGGTCAGGGTATGTTTGCCACCGACAATTTGTTTGTGTGTCGCTCTGCTGACTCTAATGGCAATATGTCGTTCTGCTGCCCACAGTAAACACACACACACCCTGACCTGACGCAGGAAAGATGAACAACGATAGATTAATGTTTGTTGTTTGTTTGTTTGTTTTAACAGAAAGGGGTTTTGAAGCTTTGTGTGATTAGAGTTGAAGTGACGTAGAATCTTTTTGGTTTCTTTTCTGCACTTTAACTCAAATGTTCTTACAGTAGACCTCTAAAATAAAGCAACTAAATTTTATTTCAATCCTCAAAACTATTTTGCATGAAGAAACGACCTCATCTTCAACACAAACTTTGTGAATGTCTCCCATCAGAGTACAGTTATCAACATTTCATCAGCAGACAGCACTTGTTTTGATTGAAGTAAAGAGTACTTTCTAATGCTAAACGTCTCTGCATACGTGTAAAACATTTACACCAAGACATTATTGATAAAGGTTAAAGCAGCATATTATTATAATGTATATGTGTGGAGTGTGCTAGTAGTTTCTGTAGTGTAAAAATGGTTTTATCCGCTTGTTAAGTGTGACATCATAGGAAGCAGATTCCAGGTCCAAACGCTATATCAAACTGTATGTGGAGACTCAACAAATGGTAGTAATAAACGTTTACAAAGCGCTGTAATACTTTCGAAAATCATGATCGTAATATATACTTTTTAATTTTTTTCCTTTTTTAAAATATCTCCTAAATCAGTGGTTCCCAACCTTTTTCTTTGGGGCCCCCCCCCCATGAACATATACAAACATTGGAGCCCCCCCACCATATAAATACACACGCACGCACACCCATATGTTCTGTCTATATATATATATATATATATATATATATATATATATATATATATATATATATATATATATATATATATATATATATATACTTTATGTGTGTGTTTGTGTAATATTAATATATAATATGTATAGAAAATATAAATTAATCACTTTTAACTTGTCTTGGCCTTCAATAAAACTAATCTTTGTCTAATCTTTTTCTTCACCTCTGAAGAACCACTGCATTTACGTTTATCTGCCATTTTTGTTTTGATTTTGCCTTTACGACACGTTGGACAAGCACATTGCGTGAGCAAAATTTAAATAATTATTTAAAGTTATTTATTTTAATTATTTTTACTATTATGTTGGAATTTTAAGCATGTTTTGATTTTGACTTTTTTTAGTACTTGAAAATACATATATAGTAGTAGGGCTGCTTGATTTTGGGAAAATCATAATCACGATTATTCAAAACGATTATCAGTTAAAGTCAAAATTATTAGCGCTCCTGAGAATTTTTTTTTTTAGAAATATTTCCCAAAATTATGTTTAACAGAGCAAGGAATTTTAACAGTATTTCCTCTAATATTTTTCTTCTAGGCTTGTTTGTTTTATTTTAGCTAGAATAAAAGCAGGTTTAAATATTTTGAAACCAATTTAACTTCAATATTATTAGCCCCCTTATGCAATATATATTTTTGATTGTCTGCAGAATAAACTACTGTTATACAATGATTTGCCTAATTACCCTAATTAAGCCTTTGAACTGCACTTTAATTAGAATGTTTGTATTTTGAAAAACATCTAGTAAAATATTATGTACTGTCATCATAGCAAAAATAAAAGAAATAAGTAATTAGAAACGAGATATCAAAACTAATATGTTCAGAAATAAGTAAAAAAAAATCTTCTTTCCATTAAACAGAAATTGGGCTGGAAAATGGTTGCTAATATTCAGGAGGGCTAATAATTCTGACTTCAAGTGTTTACATACAGTTATTTCCACCTTGCAAAGGAAAGAGAATTAAATACAATAGAATAAAAATATTAAACAAACTGTGCTTTAAGCATCTTCACTGTAAGAAAAACACTTTAGCTACAGCAGTCCTTCAGTCAAGACTAGTGAGTGATTTTGTCATTGTTTGATTAATGATAAAAAACAGGCGGCAGCAGGAATATTTCTCGCTGTCTCTTTAATGGTTTCTCTTTCACGTCTTTTGATCCTCAACTCGTTTGTTTATAACACAAATGAGGGTTAATATAAATAATCACTAAACACCGCGTTTTGACACCTATTTGACCATTAATGCGCTCACGTTAATGACTTTAGATGTCTGCGCTCCGCTGCTCGTCTCAGTGTGCGAATGAGACCGAATGCTGACCGGCCGCATATGCTTCTGACTGCGTGTGCTTGCTGCACACACAAATAAGCATGCGGTCTTTTGCGCTTTTAGAAGCAACAAACGTGAACAACTGGAAAGGGGGCGGTTTATGATGCAATAAACTTTATCTCGATTAATGATTTTTTTATAATCGTTAGAAATCGAAACCGGATTTTCAATTAATTGTACAGCCCTATAAAATAGTGGAGCATTTTTATCCCCTTTTCTACCTCAACACTTATCCTCTCCCGCGCCCCCCCTGTGAACTCGGACCCCAGGTTGGGAACCACTGTCCTAAATGATGTTTAACAGAGCAAAGACATTTTCACAGTATGTCTGATAATATTTTTTCTTTTGGAGAAAGTTTTATTTGTTTTATTTTGGCTAGAATAAAAGCAGCTTTTCATTTTTTAACTATTTTAAGGTCAAAATTGTTGGCCCCTTTAAGCTATTTTTAGTCTATGTTTACTAGTCTATGTTTAGTCTTAAGTCTACAAAACAAACCATCGTTATACAATAACTTGCCTAATTACCCTAACCTGCCTAATTAACCTAGTTAAGCCTTTAAATGTCACTTTAAGCTGTATAGAAGTGTCTTGATCTAGTCAAATATTATTTACTATCATCATGACAAAGATAAAATAAATCAGTTATTAGAAATGAGATATTAAAACTAATATGTTTATTTTGTGTAGAAAAAAATCTTCTCTCTGTTAAACAGAAATTGGGGAAAAAATAAACAGGGGAGCGAATAATTCAGGGCGGCTAATAATTTTGACCTCAACTGTATATATCCATGCCTAATATCCGATGGTCAGAAAGTGACACATTTTTCATAAATTGTTAAAATATTGGTGTCTGTGATGCAGCAGGGCCAGTGACTGTTGTGTACATCATGATTTTATATAAAATTCACTTTAATGTGTGATGGGACTAAAATGTGGTCATCAACGAATATTTTCTCAGTTCAAATAAGTAGCGGCTTGGACCCGGAAACATTATTTCATACGTCACGACTCACAACTTAACAAGCGAAATCTGTAATCATCGACTTCCATAGTATTTGTTTTTCCTACAATGGAAGTCAGTGATAACATGTTTTTAGCTTATTTTAAATGACCTAATTTTGTGTTTAATAGAAAAAAGAAACTCATAAAAGGTTTGGAAAAACTCAAAAGTGAGTAAATGTTGACAGAATTGTCATTTTTGGGTGAACTATGCCTTAATTAAGATTGGATCAAAACTCTTTAGGACTGTGGGGTCTCCAAGAACGATCTTGGCCACTTCTGCTCTAGTACCATCATTGACCTTCGAGTACACCCCGTCCTCCTCACAGGAGCTGTTCCTCATCTTCAGTGATCCCCTGGGCTTTAAGCTCCTCCAGCACATGGTCAAGATAACCAGAATCTGGGTAACCATGTCCAGTGAGATTGGAGCCAAATTCTGTCTTGTGATGGATCTCGTTCCAGATGACAGTGTCCGATTCTCCGGTGGTGCTAGAGGTTCCCACAGAGAAGATCAGCCGTCGATCCCAGGCCACCAACAACAGCCGTAACACCTAAAAACCAGAAAACACATTGATATCTGTGGAAACCTCAAAAAGTTCAAAACTAGGGGTTCCCACTCTTTTTAAGAAATCATTTTCCATGACATGACAGGAGTTTTTACAAGTAATTCATGATGGAAGTAGGTCACAAACAGTCCAACACATTAGTCGCAAGCTTAGTGCTGAATCAGTAACTACCAATATACGTGCTACCCTAGTAGTCTGTGAGAATGATTTAATGTCTGAATGTTACTTGAAGTGGAGCAAAAATTTTATTGTGGAGAGGCAGTAGTGGTTAGGGGTGTACAATCATATCATAAATCTCGCTTGACTGCTTCAGTTTTAAGTAATTAATACATTGACATTTTTAAAGAAATCTAATAAAATATCAGAAATTTTTAATGCACAATATGGTTGTTATCAGCAGAATCCTAGAAAATATTGAGATATCTTTGTTCAATATTGCACACCCCTAGTAGCGGCATGGCATGAAAAGATAACCAGAAAAACAGGACAGACCATTTTGTTCACAAGGACGCGTGGGAACTCTTTTACAGAATTACAAAACTTTGCAACGCTAAGGGTCAAATATGTATGGTTGCTTTTGTCTCGTTTCTCCCAGTATAAATATTAAATCATTCTCAAATTAAAACTCATTTACAAAACAATCTAAATGACTTAAAAAATCAAGTCTTGTTTTATGAAAATGTAATCAAATTAAAAGAGCTCATGCTCTAAAGACGAGAAAAAAAAACTGACATTTGGAACACAAAAAAATTATCTTGTTTTCCATTTGTGTCATTCTTACATCTGTCCTGGAAAAAAAAGACATAATACTGTACGGAAATCTTTTTCTTTTGCTGTGAAATTCTGTAAAATCACAGCTCAGGTTCATGTGTTTATTTATGTGACTTCCAAAATAAACAGACAATGATAAAGGTGTAATAATGTGGCCAATGAATAAAAACTAAAATAATAAAAAATACATATTAATATCTATAATACATTACACCAGTTTGTAAAGAAATATTTTCATAATCTTACTTCTTTAGTTATGATTTTAATATAAAAAATTGTTGTGTTCTGTGTTCTGATTGGCTGTAGACAATTGTCAATCAATCTGCTCCATGCTGTGTCTCCTGTACTGTACAGAATGCATTCAGCTTGCCAAATTGACATAAATCTTTGATCGCTAGTTTGACTGTGAAGTGCTATACATGTTTGCAAGTTCTCTCCCCAATACCCCACAATGTCGACAAAACATTCTGAACTGTCAAAGGCACCCGTGGGTAGCACCCAAAAGGCAGAGGAAGATGCTACCCATCGCACAAAAAGTTAGACTTCTGGACATGCTAAAGGAAGGTAGAAGTTACGCAAATGTCTAAATAAGAGAGAAAGGTGTGAAAATGTTAATGCTTATAGTGTAGTGAGGGGTTTTACAGCCTTAAAGGGCACCTATTTTAAGATTTAAGATAATTCTTTTGTGTCTCCAGAATGTGTCTGTAACGTTTCAGCTCAAAACACCCAACAGATTATTTATTACACCTTTCAGACGTTTGGGATTTTCTGATCTGAACACAATGTAGCTATTTTTGATGCCTTTAATGCTAACGGTCCCTGCCCACCATTCCTACTTACCTGTCAGAGCGTGCCTCAATCTCTGCCTCGTCTGTGTCAGTGCCTACTCACACTACGCTATCCGAACCGTGCCCAGGCCTGTTTCCCGGATCGTTTGAAAAGCGTGAGTGCTCTGAATCGGGCTCGGTTCACTTGGGCTTTGGCACGGTACGCTTGTGTGTGAGTGCAAAATGCACCTGAGCCCAAAACTGAAGACGAGACGTGACTTTTACGGGACTGTTTCATATGGATTTATTAATTATTCCTACTGTTCAATGAACACAAACTGTCGTAGACGCAAAGCTCTTTGCTGACACTGCACGACAGCTGCACCTTCAGCAAACCTCCTAATTCTTGCGGCACGAGGACTTTATGATTGTTTATGAGCGTCAAAAGTGGCTGATCTGTTCGGTGAAATATTAGACTGTGTGTCACCGCATCCCAAACGACTAAACCGATAAAACTAAAGAAATCTTCACTGTGCTGAGCAAAGGCGCATCATCGATGATGTAAGCGCACCCAGGCCTGAATGTAATGTGAGTGCTGGCCGTCGGGGGAGACGGGAGAGGGGAATAGCGTGCTTTGGCCTAGTTCAGGGAAACTGTAAATAGTGTGAGTACGCCCTCAGATAAACAGCACAGTGACAGACATGAAGTAAGCTGATCTCATGTAACGTTTGTGAGAAATTCTACAGCAAGACCTTTCCCAATGATTATTTGATGTATTTGTTGTGGAGTTAATTGCCTTTCTGCAACGATAAGTCACACACAATGCCGTTAGAAAGTTCACGTGTACACACAGTGGACACACACACAAACACAGTGCGTGCATTAAGCTTTGCACTGTTTTTGCATGGCAAATGAGACGCGATACACGTTAATATCCACTACTGTATGGATATCTGTTATGCTAATGTACAAAATAAACCTGATTTAACATCCACAAAACGGGGTTGAAGCATCTTTTTTTATAATTGTCCTGACATGCGGCTGTGGTGAATAAGACGGTAAAATCGCTGTAATTCATAACAAACATGCACTGTTTTAAAAACGCTTTAAACTTGTAAAACTCATTCTTGATCGCATTTCATGATGACTGATGATCACAGAGCGCAGAACAGATCTTTTAATCCCAGTTGCTTTGCGCACGTCCTGTCTTGTTGATATGATTATACGTGTTACTA